>NW_027330667.1:0-161797 GCF_022965805.1 Primulina eburnea
GGCTTATGGCGGACAGGATCGGTAGAGAGCAGACTGTCGAGGTTCAGTTGATAGAGATGAGAGCTAGAGTAGAGGATAGAGGTACCTTAGAGTTTAGAGTGTTTGGTGATGGTTTGGTGATCTTCAGAGGTTGTATTTGGGTTCCTGTGTCGATCGTGACTGATCGTGATCCTAGATTTACTTCAGAGTTTTGGAAGAGTTTGCATAGAGCTATGGGTTCGAGGTTAGCATTTAGTACAGCTTTTCACCCTCAGAGAGTCGGTCAGTCAGAGAGAGAGTCATTCAGATTCTAGAGGATATGCTCAGGAGAGTATATTGCGAATCCTTCCCATGTTCTTCGCCACGAGCCATTGGACTTGACGCCGAATTTGTCATACCAAGAAATTCCGATTCAGATTTTGGATCGCACAGTCAGAGTATTGAGGAACAAAAAATCGGCATTGTTAAAGTCCTTTGGAGGAACCATTTGATCGTAGAGGCTACGTGGGAACCAGAGGATGAGATGAGAGAGAAGTATCCCGAGTTTGTTCGTGCAGTGACGTCAATTTCGTGGACGAAATTCCTCTAAGGAGGGGAGATTGTAATAGCCGAACCCGGTGTACGGTATGGTTTAAGATTTTGTATGATTATTGGCTATTTGGGTAAGTTTAAGTATAGTTTGGATGTTAAGAGTTTCGATTTATGATTTTAGTATGGTTGATTATAGATGATGTGCAGTGTTTTTTGTAGCGGCGTTACGATTAAATTCATGATAAATGGTATATTAATCCAAATGAGGTGAGGCCAATTGGAGTGGTTAGATAAGACATAGAGCTACAACTTTGTAGTTTACCACTTTTTCTAATTCGGACGGGAAGAGGCGTTTCTGAGGCAATCTTTGAAGAAGCTGTGCGCAGAGTAAGATTTGGTCCGAAGGTGGAGCGCACCCGCGGTCATGTAAGGACCGCACCCGCGGTCTCAGTGGTTCAGAAAATGGTTTTTTGGTTGTAGGCTTGGCGCACCCGCGGTCCTTGTGTTGGCGCACCCGCGGTCATGCATTATTGAGGTATGGGCGAAGCTTTAAGTTGCTTTTTGGTTGAGTTGACTTCACTTTTCACCTTACCTTTCCTCCATTCTCGTTTTTCCTCTCTAGAAACAAGGGTTTCCTTCATTTCATTTCATTTCCTACCTTTGATTCTTGGATCTAGTTCGATTTTCGACTTGAGATCGTGGTTCTCCTTGGTGCTAGGAAGCTTAGTTAAGTTTTTGGTTGAATTCTATCATGGTTTTGGAAATGGCATGCTATAGGTTGGAGTATTGGTTGGTTCTATGGATTATTTAACTTGTATTTTTGGATATAGAGTTGATTTTGGTGTTGTTTATGGATTATTGTTGTAGGTGGTGAACCAAGAGCTTATTTGAGGTGTTCTATTAGGTTGTAAGTGGAATTTCATCCTTTTTTGATATGAATCTTGACACGAATAAATAGCAAACACGATTAAAAATAAATCGCACCCTCTATTCAATTACGATATTAAGATTCGTGTGTTTTTCCCGATCTTTTGAATCAAGTATTATGTGATATTCACCTCTAAACTAGCAAGAGTTTAGCAACAAATAAACACGAGGATAAACAATCGAAAAACTATACGAACCTTCGAAGAACTTTGCCTACGACAATCCGCACAAGCAACGATCGACAAACGCCACAAAGTTAAAAACTTTGATAAGTTTGATTTGATTTGACAAAGCTTGGCTTTGAAAAGTTGAGAGAAAATTCTCAAAAGTTTTGATAAACTCAAAATAAAAAATGTATTGTGTGTATTTTTCGTCCAACATAGTCATTATATCAAAAGATACCATGCAATCTAGTGTCCCAAAATAATAAAACTCTAGAAAAGGAAACAAATCCGCGCAGAAAACGCTAGGCACGGACCCCGTGCAGACCTCCGTGTCTGGGTCCGTGTACATACTGTACTAATCTTCAATCTGGATCAAAGGACACGGACCCCGTGTTCACCTCCGTGTACGGGTCCGTGTAGGCACTGTACTTGCCAACTTCAAAGGGCACGGACCCCGTGCCTGGGTCCGTCTCCAGGTCCGTGTAGGCACTGGATTTGCTCATCCCAGCTTGGAAAGGACACGGACCCCGTGTGCAGGTCCGTGTACGCGTCCGTGTGGCCTCGGGTTTCTCCAACAATGCTTGAATGACATTCCGTTGGCCTCCAAACGTGCTCCCATGCATCACGACCTCTTCCGGCTTGCTCATGACTCCTTGTAGCGCCTCCTTGAATCTCTTTAGTCGACCCCTCGTGATTGGTCCCTCCGGCAACTGCAAAGGATCCCATGCTTTCCTTGGAACGTCCACGTTCGCATCATCCTCCCCTTCTTGAGAAGGATTTGTCATCAAATCTTGCTCGTCACCTACATCAAACAACGACAAGTCACTAACATTAAAAGTTGAGCTAACATTATACTCACCCGGCAAGTCGAGTTTGTAGGCATTGTCATTGATCCTCTCAAGGACTTGGAATGGCCCATCGCCCCTAGGTAATAGCTTTGAGCGTCGCTTCTCCGGAAACCTCTCCTTCCTCAAGTGTAGCCACACCCAATCACCCTTCTCGAATACCACCTTCTTTTTCCCCTTGTTAGCTTGCTTGGCATATTGCTCATTCTTCTTCTCAATGTTGGCTTTGGCCTTTTCATGCAACCCCCTAACAAATTCAGCCTTCTTTTTGCCATCCATGTTTAACCTTTCACTCACAGGTAAAGACATCAAATCCAACGGAGTCAAAGGATTAAAACCGTATACAATTTCAAATGGTGAATAGTTAGTAGTAGAATGCACACAACGATTATAAGCAAACTCAACAAATGGCAAGCAATTCTCCCAATTCTTTAAGTTCTTCTTGAGAATAGCACGTAATAAAGTTCCTAACGTCCTATTAACTACCTCAGTTTGACCATCAGTCTGAGGATGACAGGTCGTAGAAAACAGTAATTTAGTGCCAAGTTTAGCCCACAGTGTTTTCCAGAATTAACTTAGGAATTTAACATCACGGTCCGACACAATTGTCCTAGGCATGCCATGCAGCCTAACGACTTCTCTAAAGAATAGGTCCGCAATGTTAGATGCATCATCCGTCTTGTGACAAGCAATAAAGTGTGCCATTTTTGAAAACCTATCCACAACAACAAATATAGAGTCCCTCCCCTTCTTTGTCCTAGGTAACCCCAAAACAAAGTCCATAGAGATATCAACCCAAGGTTCACTAGGGACGGGAAGTGGTGTATATAATCCATGTGGTAGTGTTCTAGACTTAGCTTGTCTACAAGTTACGCACCTCTCACAAATACGCTCAACATCACGTTTCATGTGTGGCCAAAAAAATGTTCATGCAATGCACTTAAAGTTTTAGCCACCCCAAATTGTCCCATTAGACCACCCCCATGTGCCTCCCTAACAAGTAATTCACGAATTGATGACTTGGGAATGCACAACCTATCCTCTCTAAACAAGAAACCTTTATGCAAGTAGAATTTATCATGTGGACCATGCATACAAGTTTCAAACACTTCCTTAAAATCATCATCTAGCACATACAACTCTTTAACAAGTTCAAACCCCAATATTTTAGATTCCAAAGTAGAGAAAAGTACATACCTCAGGGATAGTGCGTCGGCCACTACATTTTCCTTACCTTGCTTATACTTGATCATGTAGGGGAATGTCTCTATGAAGGCCACCCACTTAGCATGCCTCTTGTTCAGCTTTTGTTGCCCCTTAAGGTGCTTAAGAGACTCATGATCCGTGTGAATCACAAACTCTTTAGGCCTCAAGTAGTGCTGCCACGTCTCTAGGGTCCTCACAAGTGCGTAGAACTCCTTATCATACGTGGGATAGTTCAATGCCGCTCCATTGAGCTTCTCACTAAAGTATGCCACCGGCCGCCCTCCTTGCATCAACACTCCACCAATACCTACACCTGATGCATCACATTCAATTTCAAAAGTATTAGCAAAATCAGGTAAGACAAGTAAAGGAGCATTAATCAACTTTTGCTTAATGATATTAAAGGACTTCTCTTGCTCCTCGCCCCAATAGAATGGAACGTTCTTCTTGATCACCGCCGTCATTGGTGCCGCCAATGTGCTAAAATCCTTGACAAACCTCCTATAGAAGCTTGCAAGACCATGAAAGCTTCGGACTTGACCAACAGTAGTAGGCGATGGCCAATCTCGAATAGCACTTACCTTGTCTTCATCCACTTGTATCCCTTGTGAACTCACAACGAAACCAAGAAACACAAGTTTGTTTGTACAAAAATCACACTTCTTTAAGTTAGCATACAAATTTTCAGCCCTTAATGTGATTAGCACAAGTTTCAAGTGTTTAACATGCTCTTCAAGATTCTTGCTATACACTAGGATATCATCAAAGTAAACCACAACAAATTTACCTAAATGTGCACGCAAGACATGATTCATTAACCTCATAAAGGTGCTAGGTGCATTAGTTAAACCAAAAGGCATAACCATCCACTCATACAGCCCATACTTAGTTTTAAAAGCAGTTTTCCACTCATCACCTTCCCTCATCCTAATTTGATGGTAGCCACTTCTTAAGTCAATTTTGCTAAAGATGCAAGATCCATGCAATTCATCTAACATATCATCTAGTCTAGGTATGGGATGCCTATACTTAATGGTTATGTTATTGATTGCCCTACAGTCGACACACATACGCCATGAGCCGTCTTTCTTAGGGACTAGCAAAACAGGCACCGCACAAGGTGACATGGACTCACGCACATAACCTTTATCTAATAACTCACTTACCTGCCTTTGCAGCTCCTTAGTCTCCTCCGGATTGCTCCTATAAGCTGGACGGTTCGGCAAGGCACTCCCGGGCACCAAGTCAATTTGGTGCTCAATTCCCCTCAATGGTGGTAAGCCTTGAGGTAGCTCCTCCGGAAATACATCGTCAAATTCCTGCAATAGTGAAACAACAATGCTCGGAAGAGATCCGGCTATATCACTTGTGTTAAGGAGGATCTCCTTGTAAAGAATTAACACAAGTGGCTCATGTGTGTGCCACAAGTGTTTTACCTCACCTTTTTGGGCCATATAAGAATTCTTTTTGGCCTCTTTCCTCTCTTTTTCTTTTCCCTCATTTTCTTTCCTCTCTTTTTTTATTTTTGTGGCTATCTCACTCTTTTGTTCACTCTTTTTTTCAGCCACTTCATGTTTGTTTTCAAAGGCCATCTCACTTTTTAGTTCACTCTTTTTTTTGGCCTCATCTCTCTTTTTCTTTTTCAAGTGGTCCTCCAATACTTGCTTTGGGGACAATGGAAGTAGGACAACAGTTTCTTTTTTCAAGACAAACGAGTACTTATTTTTGAACCCATCGTGAGTCACTCGCCTATCAAATTGCCATGGCCTACCCAACAACATATGACAAGCATGCATAGGTACCATGTCACACAAAACCTCATCCACATACTTCCCAATTGAAAAGGACACTAGAACTTGCCTATTCACTCTCACCTCCGCACAATCGTTCAACCATTGAAGCTTATATGGTTGAGGATGTTTTATTGTAGGCAATCTCAATTTCTCAACCATCTCAATGCTAGCCACATTGGTGCAACTTCCCCCATCTATGATTACATTGCACACCTTACCACTCACAAAACATCTAGTGTGAAACAAGTTTTCCCTTTGGTTAATCTCCTCATCTTTGACTTGGGCACTCATGATTCGCCTAGTCACTAGAGCTTCTCCTACAACCGCCCCATATCCCTCATCGGGATCCTCCAACTCCGGCATATCATCATCACTACCCTCGCCATCCCCCTCACTTTGAGACTCATACTCACCATAATCATTCAAAAACATGACTCTCTTATTAGGACACTCACTAGCAATATGGCCCAACCCTTGACACCTAAAACATCTAACATCTCTAGAGCGATTAGAAGGAGTTTCAGATTTACCTTGGACTCCTTGCTTAGGCGCTTCTTGTTTGGTCTCAAATTTGGGCTTGGCCACCACTTTGTTCTCCTCACGCTTCCCCACATTTGATCTCCAAGAAGATGATGCACCTCCGGTTTGATTGGTGCGGCCAACTCCTCGCCTCTTGAGTTGTTGCTCCACCTTTATGGCCATTTGCACCATCTCGTCTAGTTCTAAGTAGTGCCGAAGCTCCACTTGATCTTGGATCTCCCTGTTCAAACCACAAAGAAAACGAGCCATAGTTGCTTCATTATCCTCCTCAATATTTGCCCTAATCATGAGTACTTCCATCTCCTTATAGTAGTCCTCAACACTCTTCAACCCTTGCCTCAAAGTTTGTAACCTCTTAAACATCTCCCTATAGTAATGGTTAGGCACAAACCTCTTCCTCATTACACTCTTCATCTCATCCCAAGATTCAATAGGTCTCTCATTATACTTTCTTTTAGTGGTCACTAATTGATCCCACAAAATGAGAGCATAGTCTAAGAATTCAACCACCGCCAACCTCACCTTCTTTTGTTCGGAGTAGTGGTGGCATGCAAATACGAACTCTACCCTCTTTTCCCATTCTAGGTACGCCTCCGGGTCAGATTTCCCATGGAATGAAGGGATTTTCATCTTAATGCTACCCATGTGACCATCTTCCCTAGTCTCCTCATACCTACCCCTCATAGCTTCTCTTCTTCCTCTTCCAAATCCTCTATCTCTCCCATTCCTACCCCAATTCTCATTTTGACTCTCATCGCCTCCTCCTAGATCATACTCCTCGTCATCTCTACCCAAATCCCTAGGCTTAGGTTTACCCCCACTAACACTAACCTCAAGTTTATCCAACCTCTCATTCAACGACTCCATTTGGGTCGTCATCATTCTACCAAAATCCCCAAACATCGCATCTAGTTGGGCCTTAGACACCCCCGAATTCGAACTATCTCCTACCCCCCTCTCCATTTAATTTCAAATTTGTACCTGCAAGAAAAGGTTAGTAGAAAAAAATAATCCTCACCCAAATGCTCACGGTCACTCCAAAGAAATTCACTCGTCTTTTCTCACAATTTTTTTTTTTTTTTTTTTTTTTGCTCACAACAAATACTCACTAGTCACTCCAAAGAAATATCACTCACACTCAAGTAAGGTCACTCAAATTTGAGAGTTTCCTCAAGAGCTTCAAGCTTTGTATTTTGAGTAAATCAAACAATCAAGTTTCAACTTGTGAACAATTGCAACCGACTCACTTGGACTGTGTAAACACGAAATTCGAATATGATATATATTTTTTTTTTTTTGACTGTGAGAGACAATTAAATATGACTCTCTAAAGAAAATAGAACAAGATATCAAAATGAAATAATGGTGAATTTTCGGAATTTTTGCACTCTTTTTTTTTTTTTTTTTTTTTTTTTTTTGCTTGAGTACTACTCGAAAATCCCAAAAAAAATCACCAACAAATTTTCGAGAATCACAGATTCACGAAAAAAAAATTTACGAATAACGAAAGAACAAAAACAGATCTGAAAATACGTGAAGAAGTAATACAGATCTGCAATTTAAAAACAAGATATGTACTTGAATTCAATAAACCTTGAGCTCTGATACCAAATGATATGAATCTTGACACGAATAAATAGCAAACACGATTAAAAATAAATCGCACCCTCTATTCAATTACGATATTAAGATTCGTGTGTTTTTCCCGATCTTTTGAATCAAGTATTATGTGATATTCACCTCTAAACTAGCAAGAGTTTAGCAACAAATAAACACGAGGATAAACAATCGAAAAACTATACGAACCTTCGAAGAACTTTGCCTACGACAATCCGCACAAGCAACGATCGACAAACGCCACAAAGTTAAAAACTTTGATAAGTTTGATTTGATTTGACAAAGCTTGGCTTTGAAAAGTTGAGAGAAAATTCTCAAAAGTTTTGATAAACTCAAAATAAAAAATGTATTGTGTGTATTTTTCGTCCAACATAGTCAATATATCAAAAGATACCATGCAATCTAGTGTCCCAAAATAATAAAACTCTAGAAAAGGAAACAAATCCGCGCAGAAAACGCTAGGCACGGACCCCGTGCAGACCTCCGTGTCTGGGTCCGTGTACATACTGTACTAATCTTCAATCTGGATCAAAGGACACGGACCCCGTGTTCACCTCCGTGTACGGGTCCGTGTAGGCACTGTACTTGCCAACTTCAAAGGGCACGGACCCCGTGCCTGGGTCCGTCTCCAGGTCCGTGTAGGCACTGGATTTGCTCATCCCAGCTTGGAAAGGACACGGACCCCGTGTGCAGGTCCGTGTACGCGTCCGTGTTGCCTCGGGTTTCTCCAACAATGCTTGAATGACATTCCGTTGGCCTCCAAACGTGCTCCCATGCATCACGACCTCTTCCGGCTTGCTCATGACTCCTTGTAGCGCCTCCTTGAATCTCTTTAGTCGACCCCTCGTGATTGGTCCCTCTGGCAACTGCAAAGGATCCCATGCTTTCCTTGGAACGTCCACGTTCGCATCATTTTTGCTCACATGATATTATATGTATTGTGTTTTAAAGGTTTCAAAGTGTTATTCCCTTCAATTGATCCATTGTTATGTATTGATTTCATTGATTATCTATTGGAGGCATTGATGTCTCACTATTGTTAAAAAGGGAATACAAGTGATATTATGAGATTGCGAAACGACGGCTTTAAATGATATTCAGAGTTCAAATGTTTTATTGGATTGATTAATCATAGTCAGAGCATTGCATGCAATTAGATGATCATCGACCATAGGCTTTTATCCCCTCACAGTTATCGATTTATATCGATGGGATATTGGCAACCATAGTCACAGATACTATTGATATCAATCCAACCATAGAAAAGAGAATACCATCGTATTGCTAACTATTTCTATGCTATTGCTACAGTTATTGCTACAGTATTCATATTTCAGAGTTGATGGTATTTATGATTTCAAAGTCATGTTTTACAGAGTATGCTATGTATCATTGCTATGTAAGAGTTCCACTTGCTGAGATTTATTCTCATTTGAGTTATTTCATGTGATGCAGATCAGAGTGGAGGCCCGGGACGTTGACTGTGGACAGGGAGTCATATGCATGCACCGTTGGAAGGATGATTTTGATGGCATGATCATAGGACTGATGTTTTGTATTTTATTATACCTTTTGAATGATCATGTATTTATTTTGGTTGTTAAATGTTTAAAGAAAATGTATTTTGAAACTCCTTCCATATTTTAAAGAAAATTTTTATTCCACTGCGTATTTTATTTAAAGAGGTCAGGGGTGTCACATATAAAATGTGCCATCTTAGAGAATCTATCCACAACAACAAAAATAGAATCCCTCCCCTTCTTAGTACTAGGCAAACCCAAAATAAAATCCATAGAAATGTCAATCCAAGTTCTTTTTAAGAATAGCACGCAAAAGTGTTCCCAAAGTTCTATTGACAACTTCAGTTTGTCCATCCGTTTGAGGATGACAAGTAGTAAAAAACAATAATTTTGTGACAAGTTTAGCCCAAAAAGTCTTCCAAAAGTAACTCAATAATTTAACATCGCGACCAGAAACAATAGTCCTAGGCATGCCATGCAACCTAGCGACTTCTCTAAATAACAAATCCGCAATGTTTGAAGCATCATCGGTTTTATGACAAGCTATAAAATGTGTCATCTTAGAGAATCTATCCACAACAAAAAAAATAGAATCCCTCCCCTTCTTAGTACTAGGCAAACCAAAATAAAGTCCATACAAATGTCAATCCAAAATCTTTTTAAGAATAGCACGCAAAAGTGTTTCCAAAGTTCTATTGACAACTTCAGTTTGTCCATCCGTTTGAGGAGGACAAGTAGTAGAAAACAACAATTTTGTGCCAAGTTTAGCCCATAAAGTCTTCAAAAAGTAACTCAAGAATTTAACATCGCGATCAAAAGCAATAGTCCTAGTTATGTCATGCAACCTAACGACTTCTCTAAAGAACAAATCCGCAATGTTTGAAGCATCATCGGTTTTATGACAAGCTATAAAATGTGCCATCTTAGAGAATCTATCCACAACAACGAAAATAGAATCCCTCCCTTTCTTAGTCTTAGGCAACCCCAAAATAAAGTCCATAGAAATGTCAATCCAAGTTTTTTTTAAGAATAGCACGCAAAAATGTTCCCAAAGTTCTATTGACAACTTCAGTTTGTCCATCCGTTTGAGGATGACAAGTAGTAGAAAACAACAATTTTGTGCCAAGTTTAGCCCATAAAGTCTTCCAAAAGTAACTCAAGAATTTAACATAACGACCAGAGACAATAGTCCTAGGCATGCCATGCAACCTAGCGACTTCTCTAAAGAAAAAATCCGCAATGTTTGAAGCATCATTGGTTTTATGACAAGCTATAAAATGTGCCATCTTAGAGAATCTATCCACAACAACGATAATAGAATCCCTCCCTTTCTTAGTCCTAGGCAACCCAAAATAAAGTCCATAGAAATGTCAATCCAAGTTCTTTTTAAGAATAGCACGCAAAAGTGTTCCCAAAGTACTATTGACAACTTCAGTTTGTCCATCCGTTTGAGGATGACAAGTAGTAGAAAACAACAGTTTTGTGCCAAGTTTAGCCCATAAAGTATTCCAAAAGTAACTCAAGAATTTAACATCGCGATCAAAAGCAATAGTCCTAGTCAGGCCTCGCAACCTAACGACTTCTCTAAAGAACAAATCCGCAATGTTTGAAGCATCATCGGTTTTATGACAATTTATAAAATGTGACATCTTAGAGAATCTATCCACAACAACGAAAAATAGAATCTCTCCCTTTCTTAGTCCTAGGCAACCCCAAAATAAAGTCCATAGAAATGTCAATCCAAGTTCTTTTTAAGAATAGCACGCAAAAGTGTTCCCAAATTCTATTGACAATTTCAGTTTGTCCATCCGTTTGAGGATGACAAGTAGTAGAAAACAACAATTTTGTGCCAAGTTTAGCCCATAAAGTCTTCCAAAAGTAACTCAAGAATTTAACATCGAACCAGAAAAAATAGTCCTAGGCATTCCACGCAACCTAGCGACATCTTTAAAGAACAAATCCGCAATGTTTGAAGCATCATCGTTTTTATGACAAGCTATAAAATGTGCCATCTTAGAGAATCTATCCACAACAACAAAAATAGAATCCCTCCCCTTCTTAGTACTAGGCAAACCCAAAATAAAATCCATAGAAATGTCAATCCAAGTTCTTTTTAAGAATAGCACGCAAAAATGTTCCCAAAGTTCTATTGACAACTTCAGTTTGTCCATCCGTTTGAGGATGACAAGTAGTAGAAAACAATAATTTTGTGCCAAGTTTAGCCCTGAAAGTCTTCCAAAAGTAACTCAATAATTTAACATCGCGACCAGAAACAATAGTCCTAGGCATGCCATGCAACCTAGCGACTTCTCTAAATAACAAATCCGCAATGTTTGAAGCATCATCGGTTTTATGACAAGCTATAAAAAGTGTCATCTTAGAGAATCTATCCACAACAACAAAAATAGAATCCCTACCCTTCTTAGTCCTAGGCAACCCAAAATAAAGTCCATAGAAATGTCAATCCAATATCTTTTGTGCAACAAATACAATAAAACACAAAAATGACATTCATAGTGTGTTTAGAAAATATACCTATCAATCTTTAAAAGATTGATTGTGGCTCCAACTTTGTTGTTAAACAACAAAGCTCTTGAATGGATGAAGATCTTCAAGCCTCCTCCTTACTCCAAAATTAAGCCCACCACCAACTAGGTAAATCCCCTCAAATATTGCACTAGAAATATTTGAGGATTTATCAAAGAGAAGTGAGTATTCTCCAACAATTGAAGAACACAAAATGGAAGAAAAATTGGAGAGAAATGGGAGAGGGAGATTTCGGCCATATTGCTTGGAATGGAGGAGGGAAGAGTTCTCTTGGGGTTGCAAAAAGTTGATACAAAAAGTTGCATGCCAACCATTATTTTAATCAAAAGTATTCCCCAACTCTTCACCTCCCATGCATGCATATAATATAGTTTTTAATCAAATTAAAAACTTTGGACTAAATTTAATTATCTCAAACATATTTGAGACTAATTAAACATTACTTGAATTTACCCAAGTCCCACTAGTTTAAATAATTATTTTAATTGAGCTCTACAAGACTCAATATTATTTAATTAATCCAACACTTGAATTAATTTAATTATTTGGGCTCTACTAGGCCCACTAGTGTTTAATTAATTCAACACTTGAATTAATTTAATTTAGTCCATAATAATGTTTATGAAAATCACAATTTTCAAAAACATTAGTCACTTGGCCAAATTTTAATCTAGGAACACTTCCATGAATTAAAATTTATATTTCTCTCATAGAAGTCATACTTCTATTTTTCTTTACACTTATAAACACATTTATAAGCCGTTCAACACATTGAACTATTTTCTCCTTTATAGAAGTCATACTTCTAATTTTCCTTTACGCTTATAAACTCCTTTATAAGCCGTTCAACACATTGAACTATTTTTACTTCTCATCGGGATTTACAAAGCTAGTACTTGTGTGGCCCTCAATGGTTCATTGATACAACTAGACGTGGGTTCACATCTCCATGTGATTCGGACTAAACATGTCCTTATTCGAGCATACCCCAATTGCTCCATTCTTACTTATCAACTCCTTGATAGTAAGAACGTCAGAACTCAAGTCTGATAGTACCCAACCAATCACGTTAAACGCCTAGCAGCATCGCTTACGTGATTCCCTAGGTATCACATGATAGTGCCTGCAAGAACCATTCAATTATGGTTAGCGTACAGTACGGTCCCTTCAACTCATATATCCCGATCGATTCGACAACCATTGGCTTATCGAGAGTTGTCAATGAATCGATACTATGTGTCATGTCGTAGTTGCATCGATGGTGTAATCTATGAAACCCCTTTCATAATTACAACCATACTCTGGCTAGAGATTTCGATCTACATACACATGATAACACATAGGATATCCATACCCGAAGGTAAGCGGTGAATCCCCGACTACAATGCATCGACTCCTATGTGTTTCGACAGAACACCCAACCTTGCCACCTGATGACCCCATGAGAGTCGGTAAACAAGTCAAAGTGTAATTCTAGCACATAGAGTCTCAATGTTGTCCCGGGTCATAAGGACTAATTCTGTACAACCATAAACCAGGACTTTTCCACTCGATAAGTGAGAACCACTTGGAAAGTCCTTTTATGGAGGGTTGTTCAGTGCACTCTACAAGGAGCACCTATCTGCATGTTCGGACATCACAATGTCCCCTACCAATGAAACATGGTACTCACATCGCAGATACTAGTCTCTAACTCGAGCGGCCTATATCCTTCTTAGTGGCGGCTGAATCGACTAGGAACCGTTTAGAATATACAGTATTACAAATATGAGTTTCATGATACTCATCATATGAGCATCTCATATTCTTTCTACTATTTGTATATTCAAGGGCTTTATCTATGCAGCTAGCATGGGTATACAGATAAAGATTTGCCAAAGTAATAATTTCAAATATTATTAAAATAAAGACTGCTTATACATAGAGTTTCATTGTGAACACTCGGCCAACACTTGGCTCGACGGGCACCTACTCTAACAAAAAGAACTTGGATTGACATTTCTACGGACTTTATGTTGGGTTGCCTAGGACTAAGAAAGGGAGGGATTCTATTTTCGTTGTTGTGGATAGATTCTCTAATATGGCACATTTTATAGCTTGTGATATAATCGATGATTCTTCAAACATTGCGGATTTGTTCTTTAGAGAAGTCGCTAGGTTGCATGGCATGCCTAGGACTATTGTTTCTGGTCGCGATGTTAAATTATTGAGTTACTTTTGGAAGACTTTATGGGCTAAACTTGGCACAAAATTGTTGTTTTCTACTACTTGTCATCCTCAAACGGATGGACAAACTGAAGTTGGCAATAGAACTTTGGGAACACTTTTGCGTGCTATTCTTAAAAAGATTTTGGATTGACATTTCTATGGACTTTATTTTGGGTTGCCTAGGACTAAGAAGGGTAGGGATTCTATTTTTGTTGTTGTGGATAGATTCTCTAAGATGACACTTTTTATAGCTTGTCATAAAACCGATGATGCTTCAAACATTGCGGATTTGTTATTTAGAGAAGTCGAGGTTGCATGGCATGCCTAGGACTATTGTTTCTGGTCGCGATGTTAAATTATTGAGTTACTTTTGGAAGACTTTCTGGGCTAAACTTGACACAAAATTATTGTTTTCTACTACTTGTCATCCTCAAACGGATGGACAAACTGAAGTTGTCAATAGAACTTTGGGAACACTTTTGCATGCTATTCTTAAAAAGAACTTGGATTGACATTTCTATGGATTTTATTTTGGGTTTGCCTAGTACTAAGAAGGGGAGGGATTCTATTTTTGTTGTTGTGGATAGATTCTCTAAGATGGCACATTTTATAGCTTGTCATAAAACCGATGATGCTTCAAACATTGTTCTTTAGAGAAGTCGCTAGGTTGCATGGTATTCCTAGGACTATTGTTTCTGGTCACGATGTTAAATTCTTGAGTTACTTTTGGAAGACTTTCTGGGCTAAACTTGGCACAAAATTGTTGTTTTCTACTACTTGTCATCCTCAAACGGATGGACAAACTGAAGTTGTCAATAGAACTTTGGGAACACTTTTGCGAGCTATTCTTAAAAAGAACTTGGATTGACATTTCTATGGACTTTATTTTGGGGTTGCCTAGGACTAAGAAAGGGAGAGATTCTATTTTTCGTTGTTGTGGATAGATTCTCTAAGATGTCACATTTTATAAATTGTCATAAAACCGATGATGCTTCAAACATTGCGGATTTGTTCTTTAGAGAAGTCGTTAGGTTGCGTGGCCTGACTAGGACTATTGCTTTTGATCGCGATGTTAAATTCTTGAGTTACTTTTGGAATACTTTATGGGCTAAACTTGGCACAAAACTGTTGTTTTCTACTACTTGTCATCCTCAAACGGATGGACAAACTGAAGTTGTCAATAGTACTTTGGGAACACTTTTGCGTGCTATTCTTAAAAAGAACTTGGATTGACATTTCTATGGACTTTATTTTGGGTTGCCTAGGACTAAGAAAGGGAGGGATTCTATTATCGTTGTTGTGGATAGATTCTCTAAGATGTCACATTTTATAGCTTGTCATAAAACCGATGATGCTTCAAACATTGCGGATTTGTTCTTTAGAGAAGTCGCTAGGTTGCATGGCATGCCTAGGACTATTGTCTCTGGTCGTTATGTTAAATTATTGAGTTACTTTTGGAAGACTTTATGGGCTAAACTTGGCACAAAATTGTTGTTTTCTACTACTTGTCATCCTCAAACGGATGGACAAACTGAAGTTGTCAATAGAACTTTGGGAACATTTTTGCGTGCTATTCTTAAAAAAAACTTGGATTGACATTTCTATGGACTTTATTTTGGGGTTGCCTAGGACTAAGAAAGGGAGGGATTCTATTTTCGTTGTTGTGGATAGATTCTCTAAGATGACACATTTTATAGCTGGTCATAAAACCGATGATGCTTCAAACATTGCGGATTTGTTCTTTAGAGAAGTCGTTAGGTTGCATGACATAACTAGGACTATTGCTTTTGATCGCGATGTTAAATTCTTGAGTTACTTTTGGAAGACTTTATGGGCTAAACTTGGCACAAAATTGTTGTTTTCTACTACTTGTCCTCCTCAAACGGATGGACAAACTGAAGTTGTCAATAGAACTTTGGAAACACTTTTGCGTGCTATTCTTAAAAAGAACTTGGATTGACATTTCTATGGATTTTATTTTGGGTTGCCTAGGACTAAGAAAGGGAGAGATTCTATTATCGTTGTTGTGGATAGATTCTCTAAGATGGCACATTTTATAGCTTGTCATATAACCGATGATGCTTCAAACATTGCGGATTTGTTCTTTAGAGAAGTCGCTAGGTTGCATGGCATGCCTAGGACTATTGTTTCTGGTCGCGATGTTAAATTATTGAGTTACTTTTGGAAGACTTTCAGGGCTAAACTTGGCACAAAATTTTTGTCTTCTACTACTTTTCATCCTCAAACGGATGGACAAACTGAAGTTGTCAATAGAACTTTGGGAACATTTTTGCGTGCTATTATTAAAAAGAACTTGGATTGAAATTTCTACGGACTTTATGTTGGGTTGCCTAGGACTAAGAAAGGGAGGGATTCTATTTTCGTTGTTGTGGATAGATTCTGTAAGGCCCGAGATGTTATCAATTTTATGAGACCCCGAAAAGAAAATATTATTGATGGCATTTTTGTAATTAAGTGGAAAAATACTTGATTTAAATTTGATGGCAATTTCATACTTAAGTGGAAAAATACTTGATTTTAATTTGATGGCAATTTCGTAATTATTGGAGGGCCAATTTGCAAATAGTGAAAAGTTGAGGGACTAAAGTGCAATATTGGCTTGAGTGGGACACTTGGCATATCATGCTTGCTTGAGATATATATTCTCATCTCCTTTAGCATTTCCAAGGAAGAAGAAACGAGACTTTCCATAGAAATTTCCTCAAGGTTCTTAATAGCTTAAAATTTGATTGTACAAGATCCGGCTATCAGAATTTAAATCCGAACGCAGTATCGTGTTTGTAATGCCCAGAGCAATGATTGACATGTACGAATTCATAGATATGTTGTGAAGATTGTACATAACCATAAGAAATAAGAAATGATATCTATTGAGATTAGATTGACCGATATCGAGAATGTTGGATTATTTATATTTCGGTGAGACCGGAAGGACCGAACCAGGATCGGATCGTCCGATGCGTTCGGATCGTCCGTTCGGCGTTCGGAGCGTCCGAGCCAGGTGGCTGGACACATGGATGGCATGCAGAGTTCGGATCGACCGATCGTAGTTCGGATCATCCGAGACAGTTGGCTAGAGACGTGGAAGACATGCAGGATTCGGAACGTCCGAAGTGAGTTCGGAGCGTCCGAAGTGTGTCAGATCGGAGCGTCCGAAGTGGATCGGATCTTCCGATCATTGTCTATAAATAGAGGCGCGAGATTTCATTTGATTAGTAAGTGTTAAAGAAACATTTCCTAGAAAGTGTTAGACATTCTATTGCAGATTCATCTTCACGACTGTAACAGCAATTCTACGACGAAAGGTATAATACATGTTTTGTTTTGGGGAATCACGACTCAAATGAGATCACATTTGAGTTTCCCAACCAAAACCACATACGAGTTTTATTGTTTATATCTTGATATAGGTATTATTATTATTATAGATTTGTTTATAGATCTTGTATGCAAATCTCGCTATGCTTTGTTTACAGATCATGTTACATTGCATTAGATGTTTATTAGAACTTGTATTCAATTCTTATTATGCTTTGTTTACAGATCATGTTACATTGCATTAGATGATTATGCTTGTTTACAGATTTTGTATTCATGCATTAAGATAGGACAGTCTGGAGATCAGGCAGACTTCTAGATGTTCGGTTCTATCCCAGCTTAGGGGAAGATCACCGCCCCTTTGTAGACGTGGATACAGATCAGGCCGAAGTCTAGGAATAAGACGTACCGTCACCCCGATTGGGAGGGTAGGTGATAGATCGTCTTATTCACACCGGGATCCCTAGAGTTTTAGTCGAGTCGCATCTAGACATGATTAGGCTCGCATTTCATGATTTTATATGAATGACATTCATATCAGCATGTTTCATGTTTTATAGTATTTATATGCATGTTCACATGTTTATACTGGGATGTGTTCTCACCGGTTTTCCGGCTGTTGTTATGTCTGTATGTGTGCATAACAACAGGTGGGGCAGGATTTGGGTCGAGACAGAGATGATCGTGTTAGCGTGGAGATCTCGGGCCTAGCAGACGGACCAGTAGTTGTCTTTTGTTATGTACTGTATTTTATTACTGGTTAGTTGAGGATATACGGAACAGGACATAGATTTTATGTTTGTATGTTGTAAATTAAATAAAGAACTTGTGCTTGTCTAGTTACATTTTGATTTAAATATAAAAGCGAAAAATTGACCCACATTTTAGAATAACAATCCATTTAATCCCAAGAAAAAGATTTAGAGCCCGGGTCCCCACAACAGGTGGTATCAGAGCCGATAGTTCCGTTAGACTGAAATAGGATAGAATGAGCGGGGTAGATCGAGTCTTCTTCCTTGCTTGATGATGTGCTAGCATGATTATTGCTTTCTTATTACATGTTGTTTGGTATTTGATTAATTTCAGCATGTGATTGACTGAATCAGAACCGATTCTAGATCAGAGGTAACTGACTAGATGATGGCTGAGACAGTTGTATATCTTGTTTACTAATCAGTTGGATTATTAGATATGCCTCCTAGAAGAGCAGCCGTACCTCTACGACCAGCAGCGCCAGAGCAGGGAGTACATCCGGAGATCCTATGGATGTTACGGCGACCCCTATGGAGACGTTGCTGAAGCGATTCCAATCCTTTCGACCTCCCACTTTAAAAGGTACCGAGAATGCCATCGAGTGCGAAAGTTGGCTTGAAGATATTGAGATGCTATTCGACTCGTTGGAGTACAGTGATGAGAAGAGGATCAAGCTAATTGGCCATCAATTGCAAGATATAGCAAAGAATTGGTGGTTGAACATTAGGAGAGCTTTAGAGCAGCGGGGTACCGAAATTTCTTGGAAGGTATTCAAGACCGAGTTTTATCAGCGATTCTTCCCTGTATCCTACCGTAAAGATAAAGGCGCTGAATTCGCAAACCTGAGGCAAGGGCCATTGAACATTGAGGAGTACGTTGCTAAATTCTCTTCTTTGCTTCGTTTTGCACCCCATGTTTCAGGAAATGACGAGGCCATGGCGGATCAGTTTATAAATGGCCTGAATCCAGATATCTTTACGTTGGTCAATACTGGGAGACCCGATAACTTCTCGGATGCATTGAATCGTGCCAAAGGAGCTGAAGCAGGATTACTTAGACAACGGAGTGCTCCGTATGTTGCACCGAGTCCGAGACCGCCACTACCTCCATCCCAAGTTCCTCCTCCTCGATTCGAAAGTGGTGGTAGTGGTAGTGGACGCAAAGAACAGTTGAAGGCGAAGGGGAAGCAGTTTAAGCGACCTGGGAGCAGTTCATCCAGCTCCAGCGGATCAAGACAGACTGGTTTTGATCAAAGTTCAAGGACTTCAGGTGTATATTGCAATAATTGTGGAGGTAGGCATGCGACTGAACAGTGCCAAGGAGTTACAGGCCGATGCAACATTTGTAGGCAACCGGGGCATTTTGCCAAAGTCTGTCCACAGAGAGGTGTACAGCAAGGCCAGAGTGGAAGAGCATCCGGTTCAGTACCTCAGTTTGAGCGGCAGGCATCGTCGGTTCACTCTTTTCAGCCTCCACCAGCACCGACTCCACCCAGAGGCCGAGGTAGTCAGACTGTGACTCAACCTCCGAGGCAACAGGCCCAAGTGTTTGCGTTGACAGAGGAGCAAGCACAAGATGCACCAGATGATGTTATAGCAGGTAACTGTCTCCTTTATGGTTATCCTGCTTATATCTTGATAGATACAGGTGCATCGCATACATTCATCTCAGAACGATTTGCATTGTTGCATTCATTGCCTGTTGAGTCTTTGTTAGACGTTGTGTCTATTAATTCTCCGTTGGGAAGTGGATTAATATCTGTAACTACGGTTAGACATTGCATTCTACAGTTTGAGGGGCATGAGATTGACCTAGATTGTATAGTGTTGGGTCTAGCTGATTTTGATTGTATAGTCGGTATTGACATGCTAACGAAGTACAGAGCCACCGTGGATTGTTTCCACAAGATTGTCAGATTCAGACCCGAGATGACAGACGAGTGGAAATTCTACGGGAAGGGTTCCAGATCTCGGATTCCCTTGATTTCGGCTCTTACTATGAACAGACTGTTACAGAAAGGAGCGGATGGTTTCTTTGTTTATGCTGTAGATATGCAGAAGTCGAGCCCGGCATTGGCAGATCTGCCAGTAGTACGGGAATTTCCAGATATTTTTCCAGATGAGATCCCAGGATTACCTCCGGTTCGTGAGGTAGATTTCAGCATTGAACTTGCGCCAGGTACCGTACCTATTTCGAGAGCTCCATATAGGATGGCACCCATCGAACTCAAAGAATTGAAAGCACAATTAGAAGATCTTCTAGCCAAGGGATATATCAGACCTAGTGTATCTCCTTGGGGCGCTCCGGTGCTGTTCGTGCGAAAGAAAGATGGGTCGATGCGGTTGTGTATCGATTACCGGCAGTTGAACAAGGCAACGATCAAGAATAAATATCCTTTGCCTAGGATCGATGACCTATTTGATCAGTTGCAGGGATCCTCGGTCTATTCTAAGATTGATTTACGTTCTGGTTATCATCAGCTCAGAGTTCGAGATATAGACATACCAAAGACAGCGTTTCGAACCAGGTATGGACATTACGAATTTATTGTCATGCCTTTTGGTTTAACAAATGCTCCTGCGGTATTTATGGGCTTGATGAACCAAGTGTTTCAGAGATATCTAGATGAATTTGTGATTGTCTTCATTGATGACATTTTGGTGTATTCGAAGAACAGAAATGAGCATGCAGAGCATCTCAGAATTGTTTTGCAGACGTTGAGAAACGAGCGACTGTATGCTAAATTGTCAAAGTGTGAGTTTTGGTTGAATAGAGTTGTCTTCTTAGGACATATCATTTCTGGAGATGGTATTTCTGTTGATCCGAGTAAAGTGGAAGCTGTGATTAGTTGGTCGAGACCGACTTCTGTACCAGAAATACGCAGTTTCATGGGCTTAGCCGGATACTACAGAAGATTTATCAAAGATTTCTCCAGTATTGCAAAACCAATAACTCAATTAACACAAAAGAATGCACCATTTGTTTGGTCAGAGGAGTGTGAGTCTAGCTTTGTTGAATTGAAGAAAAGGCTGACCAGTGCTCCAGTATTGACGATACCTTCAGGTACAGGTGATTTTGTTGTATATTGTGATGCTTCTCATAGAGGTTTGGGATGTGTTCTTATGCAGCGAGGTCATGTGATCGCATACGCCTCGAGACAATTGAAGCCACATGAAGTTCGATACCCCATTCATGATCTTGAATTGGCGGCTATCGTGTTTGCATTAAAGATTTGGCGTCATTATCTCTATGGCGAGAAATTTGAGATCTTTTCCGATCACAAGAGCTTAAAGTACCTATTTTCTCAATCAGAATTGAATATGAGGCAACGTAGATGGCTAGATCTTCTGAAAGACTTTGACTGTGAAATCAAATATTATCCAGGAAAGTCAAATGCAGCAGCCGATGCCTTGAGTCGTAAGGTATGTTCTTTGTCCTTATCGACGATAGGTGTTAACAAGTTAGTTGAAAATTGCTGTACATCTGGATTAGAATTTGATACAGATAGTAAGCCACTACGACTCTTTACGATCCAAGTTGAGCCCAATTTGATTATGAGGATTAAGGAAGCACAAAGAACTGATCAGAATGTGCAAAGATCAATCCAAATGGTCAGATCAGGGCATGTATCAGAATATCAGGTACGAGATCATGTGTTGTACGTGAATAACCGTCTAGTTGTGCCAGATGTTGCAGATTTGAGACAGCAGATTCTGACGGAGGCACATTGTAGTCGGTTCAGCATCCATCCTGGTGGCAGAAAGATGTACAATGACTTGAAGACACAGTTCTGGTGGAAGCAAATGAAGTCAGACATTGCCGAATTTGTGTCTAAATGCTTGAACTGCCAACAGGTGAAGGCCGAGAGGAAGAAGCCGGGGGGTTTACTTCAGAGTTTATCCATTCCAGAATGGAAATGGGACCACATTTCCATGGATTTCGTGACGAAGTTACCTCGATCATCCAGAGGTTGCGATGCGATTTGGGTCATTATTGACAGATTGACCAAATCTGCTTGTTTCATCCCTTATAGAATGACGTATAGACAGGATCAGATGGCGGAGATTTATATTCGTGAGGTAGTCAGATTGCATGGAGTGCCGAAGTCTATCGTATCAGATCGTGATCCACGATTCACTTCACACTTCTGGCACAGTTTACAGCAGGCGTTAGGTACGACCTTACACCTTAGCACTGCTTACCATCCTCAGACAGACGGACAGTCAGAACGGACTATCCAGACATTAGAGGATATGTTGAGAGCCGTCGTGCTAGATTTTGGCATTAGTTGGCAAGATTCCCTACCTCTTTGCGAATTCTCGTACAATAATAGCTATCAAACAAGCATTGAGATGGCACCGTTTGAAGCTTTGTATGGCAAGAGGTGCAGATCTCCGCTATATTGGGATGATGTTTCAGAAGTACCAGAACTTGGGCCAGATATGATTCGTGACATGACTGAGAAGGTAAAGGTTATTCAGAAAAGAATGAAGACAGCACAGGATAGGCAAGCAAAGTACGCCAATATCAGACGTAGACCGTTAGTATTTGAGGTAGGAGATAGGGTATTCTTGAAAATTTCTCCTTTTAGAGGCGTTGTGCGATTTGGCAAACGTGGGAAGCTATCTCCTCGATACATTGGTCCGTACGAGATTCTTGAAAAGATTGGCGATCGAGCTTATCGACTTGCTCTTCCTCCTTCTTTATCCGGAATACATGACGTATTTCATGTATCAATGTTACGCAGATATATGCCAGATGTTTCTCATGTTATTCAACCGAACGAAGCTGAACTTGATCAAACCTTGAGCTATATAGAACGACCGATACAGATTCTTGATCGAAAGGACAAACAGCTCAGAACGAAGACCATTCCACTTGTGAAAGTTCAGTGGAGTCGACATGGCATTGAGGAAGCGACGTGGGAAACGGAAGAAAACATGAGGCAGAAACACCCCGAGTTATTTATATGATATGAGTATGTATTCAGTTTTAGATTATCAAACTGTTTTAGATACTTTGTATGGTTACTTCAGTTCGAGGACGAACTTCTGTCTTAGAGGGGGAGAAATGTAATGCCCAGAGCAATGATTGACATGTACGAATTCATAGATATGTTGTGAAGATTGTACATAACCATAAGAAATAAGAAATGATATCTATTGAGATTAGATTGACCGATATCGAGAATGTTGGATTATTTATATTTCGGTGAGACCGGAAGGACCGAACCAGGATCGGATCGTCCGATGCGTTCGGATCGTCCGTTCGGCGTTCGGAGCGTCCGAGCCAGGTGGCTGGACACATGGATGGCATGCAGAGTTCGGATCGACCGATCGTAGTTCGGATCATCCGAGACAGTTGGCTAGAGACGTGGAAGACATGCAGGATTCGGAACGTCCGAAGTGAGTTCGGAGCGTCCGAAGTGTGTCAGATCGGAGCGTCCGAAGTGGATCGGATCTTCCGATCATTGTCTATAAATAGAGGCGCGAGATTTCATTTGATTAGTAAGTGTTAAAGAAACATTTCCTAGAAAGTGTTAGACATTCTATTGCAGATTCATCTTCACGACTGTAACAGCAATTCTACGACGAAAGGTATAATACATGTTTTGTTTTGGGGAATCACGACTCAAATGAGATCACATTTGAGTTTCCCAACCAAAACCACATACGAGTTTTATTGTTTATATCTTGATATAGGTATTATTATTATAGATTTGTTTATAGATCTTGTATGCAAATCTCGCTATGCTTTGTTTACAGATCATGTTACATTGCATTAGATGTTTATTAGAACTTGTATTCAATTCTTATTATGCTTTGTTTACAGATCATGTTACATTGCATTAGATGATTATGCTTGTTTACAGATTTTGTATTCATGCATTAAGATAGGACAGTCTGGAGATCAGGCAGACTTCTAGATGTTCGGTTCTATCCCAGCTTAGGGGAAGATCACCGCCCCTTTGTAGACGTGGATACAGATCAGGCCGAAGTCTAGGAATAAGACGTACCGTCACCCCGATTGGGAGGGTAGGTGATAGATCGTCTTATTCACACCGGGATCCCTAGAGTTTTAGTCGAGTCGCATCTAGACATGATTAGGCTCGCATTTCATGATTTTATATGAATGACATTCATATCAGCATGTTTCATGTTTTATAGTATTTATATGCATGTTCACATGTTTATACTGGGATGTGTTCTCACCGGTTTTCCGGCTGTTGTTATGTCTGTATGTGTGCATAACAACAGGTGGGGCAGGATTTGGGTCGAGACAGAGATGATCGTGTTAGCGTGGAGATCTCGGGCCTAGCAGACGGACCAGTAGTTGTCTTTTGTTATGTACTGTATTTTATTACTGGTTAGTTGAGGATATACGGAACAGGACATAGATTTTATGTTTGTATGTTGTAAATTAAATAAAGAACTTGTGCTTGTCTAGTTACATTTTGATTTAAATATAAAAGCGAAAAATTGACCCACATTTTAGAATAACAATCCATTTAATCCCAAGAAAAAGATTTAGAGCCCGGGTCCCCACACTGAAAGTCTTCCAAAAGTAACTCAATAATTTAACATCGCGACCAGAAACAATAGTCCTAGGCATGCCATGCAACCTAGCGACTTCTCTAAAGAACAAATCCGCAATGTTTGAAGCATCATCGGTTTTATGACAAGCTATAAAATGTGCCATCTTAGAGAATCTATCCACAACAACAAAAATAGAATCCCTCCCCTTCTTAGTACTAGGCAAACCAAAATAAAGTCCATACAAATGTCAATCTAAAATCTTTTTAAGAATAGCACGCAAAAGTGTTTCCAAAGTTCTATTGACAACTTCAGTTTGTCCATCCGTTTGAGGAGGACAAGGAGTAGAAAACAACAATTTTGTGCCAAGTTTAGCCCATAAAGTCTTCCAAAAGTAACTCAAGAATTTAACATCGCGATCAAAAGCAATAGTTCTAGTTATGTCATGTAACCTAACGACTTCTCTAAAGAACAAATCCGCAATGTTTGAAGCATCATCGGTTTTATGACAAGCTATAAAATGTGCCATCTTAGAGAATCTATCCACAACAACGAAAATAGAATCCCTCCCTTCTTAGTCCTAGGCAACCCCAAAATAAAGTCCATAGAAATGTCAATCCAAGTTTTTTTTAAGAATAGCACGCAAAAGTGTTCCCAAAGTTCTATTGACAACTTCAGTTTGTCCATCCGTTTGAGGATGACAAGTAGTAGAAAACAACAATTTTGTGCCAAGTTTAGCCCATAAAGTCTTCCAAAAGTAACTCAAGAATTTAACATAACGACCAGAGACAATAGTCCTAGGCATGCCATGCAACCTAGCGACTTCTCTAAAGAACAAATCCGCAATGTTTGAATCATCATCGGTTTTATGACAAGCTATAAAATGTGCCATCTTAGAGAATCTATCCACAACAACGAAAATAGAATCCCTCCCTTCTTAGTCCTAGGCAACCCAAAATAAAGTCCATAGAAATGTCAATCCAAGTTCTTTTTAAGAATAGCACGCAAAAGTGTTCCCAAAGTTCTATTGACAACTTCAGTTTGTCCATCCGTTTGAGGATGACAAGTAGTAGAAAACAACAGTTTTGTGCCAAGTTTAGCGCATAAAGTATTCCAAAAGTAACTCAAGAATTTAACATCGCGATCAGAAAGCAATAGTCCTAGTCATGCCATGCAACCTAACGACTTCTCTAAAGAACAAATCCGCAATGTTTGAAGCATCATCGGTTTTATGACAAGCTATAAAATGTGACATCTTAGAGAATCTATCCACAACAACGAAAAATAGAATCTCTCCCTTCTTAGTCCTAGGCAACCCCAAAATAAAGTCCATAGAAATGTCAATCCAAGTTCTTTTTAAGAATAGCACGCAAAAGTGTTCCCAAAGTTCTATTGACAACTTCAGTTTGTCCATCCGTTTGAGGATGACAAGTAGTAGAAAACAACAATTTTGTGCCAAGTTTAGCCCATAAAGTCTTCCAAAAGTAACTCAAGAATTTAATATCGCGACCAGAAACAATAGTCCTAGGCATTCCATGCAACCTAGCGACTTCTCTAAAGAACAAATCCGCAATGTTTGAAGCATCATCGGTTTTATGACAAGCTATAAAATGTGCCATCTTAGAGAATCTATCCACAACAACAAAAATAGAATCCCTCCCCTTCTTAGTACTAGGCAACCCAAAATAAAGTCCATAGAAATGTCAATCCAAGTTCTTTTTAAGAATAGCACGCAAAAGTGTTCCCAAAGTTCTATTGACAACTTCAGTTTGTCCATCCGTTTGAGGATGACAAGTAGTAGAAAACAACAATTTTGTGCCAAGTTTAGCCCATAAAGTCTTCCAAAAGTAACTCAAGAATTTAACATCGCGACCAGAAACAATAGTCCTAGGCATGCCATGCAACCTAGCGACTTCTCTAAAGAACAAATCCGCAATGTTTGAAGCATCATCGGTTTTATGACAAGCTATAAAATGTGTCATCTTAGAGAATCTATCCACAACAACAAAAATAGAATCCCTACCCTTCTTAGTCCTAGGCAACCCAAAATAAAGTCCATAGAAATGTCAATCCAAGTTCTTTTTAAGAATAGCACGCAAAAGTGTTCCCAAAGTTCTATTGACAACTTCAGTTTGTCCATCCGTTTGAGGATGACAAGTAGTAGAAAACAACAATTTTGTGCCAAGTTTAGCCCATAAAGTCTTCCAAAAGTAACTCAAGAATTTAACATCGCGACCAGAAACAATAGTCCTAGGCATGCCATGCAACCTAACGACTTCTCTAAAGAACAAATCCGCAATGTTTGAAGCATCATCGGTTTTATGACAAGCTATAAAATGTGCCATCTTAGAGAATCTATCCACAACAACGAAAATAGAATCCCTCCCCTTCTTAGTCCTAGGCAACCCAAAATAAAGTCCGTAGAAATGTCAATCCAAGTTCTTTTTAATATAGCACGCACAAATGTTCCCAAAGTTCTATTGACAACTTCAGTTTGTCCATCCGTTTGAGGATGACAAGTAGTAGAAGACAACAATTTTGTGCCAAGTTTAGCCTAGAAAGTCTTCCAAAAGTAACTCAATAATTTAACATCGCGACCAGAAACAATAGTCCTAGGCATGCCATGCAACCTAGCGACTTCTCTAAATAACAAATCAGCAATGTTTGAAGCATCATCGGTTTTATGACAAGCTTTAAAAAGTGTCATCTTAGAGAATCTATCCACAACAACGAAAATAGAATCCCTACCCTTCTTAGTCCTATGGCAACCCAAAATAAAGTCCATAGAAATGTCAATCCAAAGTCTTTTTAATAATAGGCACGCAAAAGTGTTCCAAAGTTCTATTGACAACTTCAGTTTGTCCATCCGTTTGAGGAGGACAAGTAGTAGAAAACAACAATTTTGTGCCAAGTTTAGCCCATAAAGTCTTCCAAAAGTAACTCAAGAATTTAACATCGCGATCAGAAGCAATAGTCCTAGGCATGCCATGCAACCTAACGACTTCTCTAAAGAACAAATCCGCAATGTTTGAAGCATCATCGGTTTTATGACAAGCTATAAAATGTGCCATCTTAGAGAATCTATCCACAACAACGAAAATAGAATCCCTCCCTTCTTAGTCCTAGGCAACCCAAAATAAAGTCCATAGAAATGTCAATCCAAGTTCTTTTTAAGAATAGCACGCAAAAGTGTTCCCAAAGTTCTATTGACAACTTCAGTTTGTCCATCCGTTTGAGGATGACAAGTAGTAGAAAACAACAATTTTGTGCCAAGTTTAGCCCATAAAGTCTTCCAAAAGTAACTCAATAATTTAACATCGCGACCAGAAACAATAGTCCTAGGCATGCCATGCAACCTAACGACTTCTCTAAAGAACAAATCCGCAATGTTTGAAGCATCATCGGTTTTATGACAAGCTATAAAATGTGCCATCTTAGAGAATCTATCCACAACAACAAAAATAGAATCCCTCCCCTTCTTAGTCCTAGGCAACCCCAAAATAAAGTCCATAGAAATGTCAATCCAAGTTCTTTTTAAGAATAGCACGCAAAAGTGTTCCCAAAGTTCTATTGACAACTTCAGTTTGTCCATCCGTTTGAGGATGACAAGTAGTAGAAAACAACAATTTTGTGCCAAGTTTAGCCCATAAAGTCTTCCAAAAGTAACTCAAGAATTTAACATCGCGACCAGAAACAATAGTCCTAGGCATGCCATGCAACCTAACGACTTCTCTAAAGAACAAATCCGCAATGTTTGAAGCATCATCGGTTTTATGACAAGCTATAAAATGTGCCATCTTAGAGAATCTATCCACAACAACAAAAATAGAATCCCTCCCCTTCTTAGTCCTAGGCAACCCAAAATAAAGTCCATAGAAATGTCAATCCAAGTTCTTTTTAAGAATAGCACGCAAAAGTGTTCCCAAAGTTCTATTGACAACTTCAGTTTGTCCATCCGTTTGAGGATGACAAGTAGTAGAAAACAACAATTTTGTGCCAAGTTTAGCCCATAAAGTCTTCCAAAAGTAACTCAAGAATTTAACATCGCGACCAGAAACAATAGTCCTAGGCATGCCATGCAACCTAACGACTTCTCTAAAGAACAAATCCGCAATGTTTGAAGCATCATCGGTTTTATGACAAGCTATAAAATGTGCATCTTAGAGAATCTATCCACAACAACAAAAATAGAATCCCTCCCCTTCTTAGTCCTAGGCAACCCAAAATAAAGTCCATAGAAATGTCAATCCAAGTTCTTTTTAAGAATAGCACGCAAAAGTGTTCCCAAAGTTCTATTGACAACTTCAGTTTGTCCATCCGTTTGAGGATGACAAGTAGTAGAAAACAACAATTTTGTGCCAAGTTTAGCCCATAAAGTCTTCCAAAAGTAACTCAAGAATTTAACATCGCGACCAGAAACAATAGTCCTAGGCATGCCATGCAACCTAACGACTTCTCTAAAGAACAAATCCGCAATGTTTGAAGCATCATCGGTTTTATGACAAGCTATAAAATGTGCCATCTTAGAGAATCTATCCACAACAACAAAAATAGAATCCCTCCCTTCTTAGTCCTAGGCAACCCAAAATAAAGTCCATAGAAATGTCAATCCAAGTTCTTTTTAAGAATAGCACGCAAAAGTGTTCCCAAAGTTCTATTGACAACTTCAGTTTGTCCATCCGTTTGAGGATGACAAGTAGTAGAAAACAACAATTTTGTGCCAAGTTTAGCCTAGAAAGTCTTCCAAAAGTAACTCAATAATTTAACATCGCGACCAGAAACAATAGTCCTAGGCATGCCATGCAACCTAGCGACTTCTCTAAAGAACAAATCCGCAATGTTTGAAGCATCATCGGTTTTATGACAAGCTATAAAATGTGTCATCTTAGAGAATCTATCCACAACAACAAAAATAGAATCCCTCCCCTTCTTAGTCCTAGGCAACCCAAAATAAAGTCCATAGAAATGTCAATCCAAAGTCTTTTTAAGAATAGCACGCAAAAGTGTTCCAAAGTTCTATTGACAACTTCAGTTTGTCCATCCGTTTGAGGATGACAAGTAGTAGAAAACAACAATTTTGTGCCAAGTTTAGCCCATAAAGTCTTCCAAAAGTAACTCAAGAATTTAACATCGCGATCAGAAGCAATAGTCCTAGTTAGGCCATGCAACCTAACGACTTCTCTAAAGAACAAATCCGCAATGTTTGAAGCATCATCGATTTTATGACAAGCTATAAAATGTGCCATCTTAGAGAATCTATCCACAACAACGAAAATAGAATCCCTCCCTATCTTAGTCCTAGGCAAACCCAAAATAAAGTCCATAGAAATGTCAATCCAAGTTCTTTTTAAGAATAGCACGCAAAAGTGTTCCCAAAGTTCTATTGACAACTTCAGTTTGTCCATCCGTTTGAGGATGACAAGTAGTAGAAAACAACAATTTTGTGCCAAGTTTAGCCCATAAAGTCTTCCAAAAGTAACTCAAGAATTTAACATCGCGACCAGAAACAATAGTCCTAGGCATGCCATGCAACCTAACGACTTCTCTAAAGAACAAATCCGCAATGTTTGAAGCATCATCGGTTTTATGACAAGCTATAAAATGTGCCATCTTAGAGAATCTATCCACAACAACAAAAATAGAATCCCTCCCTTCTTAGTCCTAGGCAACCCAAAATAAAGTCCATAGAAATGTCAATCCAAGTTCTTTTTAAGAATAGCACGCAAAAGTGTTCCCAAAGTTCTATTGACAACTTCAGTTTGTCCATCCGTTTGAGGATGACAAGTAGTAGAAAACAACAATTTTGTGCCAAGTTTAGCCCATAAAGTCTTCCAAAAGTAACTCAAGAATTTAACATCGCGACCAGAAACAATAGTCCTAGGCATGCCATGCAACCTAACGACTTCTCTAAAGAACAAATCCGCAATGTTTGAAGCATCATCGGTTTTATGACAAGCTATAAAATGTGTCATCTTAGAGAATCTATCCACAACAACAAAAATAGAATCCCTCCCCTTCTTAGTCCTAGGCAACCCAAAATAAAGTCCATAGAAATGTCAATCCAAGTTCTTTTTAAGAATAGCACGCAAAAGTGTTCCCAAAGTTCTATTGACAACTTCAGTTTGTCCATCCGTTTGAGGATGACAAGTAGTAGAAAACAACAATTTTGTGCCAAGTTTAGCCCATAAAGTCTTCCAAAAGTAACTCAAGAATTTAACATCGCGATCAGAAGCAATAGTCCTAGTCATGCCATGCAACCTAACGACTTCTCTAAAGAACAAATCCGCAATGTTTGAAGCATCATCGGTTTTATGACAAGCTATAAAATGTGCCATCTTAGAGAATCTATCCACAACAACAAAAATAGAATCCCTCCCCTTCTTAGTCCTAGGCAACCCAAAATAAAGTCCATAGAAATGTCAATCCAAGTTCTTTTTAAGAATAGCACGCAAAAGTGTTCCCAAAGTTCTATTGACAACTTCAGTTTGTCCATCCGTTTGAGGATGACAAGTAGTAGAAAACAACAATTTTGTGCCAAGTTTAGCCCATAAAGTCTTCCAAAAGTAACTCAAGAATTTAACATCGCGATCAGAAGCAATAGTCCTAGTCATGCCATGCAACCTAACGACTTCTCTAAAGAACAAATCCGCAATGTTTGAAGCATCATCGGTTTTATGACAAGCTATAAAATGTGCCATCTTAGAGAATCTATCCACAACAACGAAAAATAGAATCCCTCCCTTTCTTAGTCCTAGGCAACCCCAAAATAAAGTCCATAGAAATGTCAATCCAAGTTCTTTTTAAGAATAGCACGCAAAAGTGTTCCCAAAGTTCTATTGACAACTTCAGTTTGTCCATCCGTTTGAGGATGACAAGTAGTAGAAAACAACAATTTTGTGCCAAGTTTAGCCCATAAAGTCTTCCAAAAGTAACTCAAGAATTTAACATCGCGATCAGAAAGCAATAGTCCTAGTTATGTCATGCAACCTAACGACTTCTCTAAAGAACAAATCCGCAATGTTTGAAGCATCATCGGTTTTATGACAAGCTATAAAATGTGCCATCTTAGAGAATCTATCCACAACAACGAAAATAGAATCCCTCCCTTTCTTAGTCCTAGGCAACCCCAAAATAAAGTCCATAGAAATGTCAATCCAAGTTCTTTTTAAGAATAGCACGCAAAAGTGTTCCCAAAGTTCTATTGACAACTTCAGTTTGTCCATCCGTTTGAGGATGACAAGTAGTAGAAAACAACAATTTTGTGCCAAGTTTAGCCCATAAAGTCTTCCAAAAGTAACTCAAGAATTTAACATAGCGACCAGAAGACAATAGTCCTAGGCATGCCATGCAACCTAGCGACTTCTCTAAAGAACAAATCCGCAATGTTTGAAGCATCATCGGTTTTATGACAAGCTATAAAATGTGCCATCTTAGAGAATCTATCCACAACAACGAAAATAGAATCCCTCCCTTCTTAGTCCTAGGCAACCCAAAATAAAGTCCATAGAAATGTCAATCCAAGTTCTTTTTAAGAATAGCACGCAAAAGTGTTCCCAAAGTTCTATTGACAACTTCAGTTTGTCCATCCGTTTGAGGATGACAAGTAGTAGAAAACAACAATTTTGTGCCAAGTTTAGCCCATAAAGTATTCCAAAAGTAACTCAAGAATTTAACATCGCGATCAGAAAGCAATAGTCCTAGTCATGCCATGCAACCTAACGACTTCTCTAAAGAACAAATCCGCAATGTTTGAAGCATCATCGGTTTTATGACAAGCTATAAAATGTGACATCTTAGAGAATCTATCCACAACAACGAAAAATAGAATCCCTCCCTTTCTTAGTCCTAGGCAACCCCAAAATAAAGTCCATAGAAATGTCAATCCAAGTTCTTTTTAAGAATAGCACGCAAAAGTGTTCCCAAAGTTCTATTGACAATTTCAGTTTGTCCATCCGTTTGAGGATGACAAGTAGTAGAAAACAACAATTTTGTGCCAAGTTTAGCCTATAAAGTCTTCCAAAAGTAACTCAAGAATTTAACATCGAACCAGAAAAAATAGTCCTAGGCATTCCACGCAACCTAGCGACTTCTTTAAAGAACAAATCCGCAATGTTTGAAGCATCATCGGTTTTATGACAAGCTATAAAATGTGCCATCTTAGAGAATCTATCCACAACAACAAAAATAGAATCCCTCCCCTTCTTAGTACTAGGCAACCCAAAATAAAATCCATAGAAATGTCAATCCAAGTTCTTTTTAAGAATAGCACGCAAAAGTGTTCCCAAAGTTCTATTGACAACTTCAGTTTGTCCATCCGTTTGAGGATGACAAGTAGTAGAAAACAATAATTTTGTGCCAAGTTTAGCCCAGAAAGTCTTCCAAAAGTAACTCAATAATTTAACATCGCGACCAGAAACAATAGTCCTAGGCATGCCATGCAACCTACGACTTCTCTAAATAACAAATCCGCAATGTTTGAAGCATCATCGGTTTTATGACAAGCTATAAAAGTGTCATCTTAGAGAATCTATCCACAACAACAAAAATAGAATCCCTACCCTTCTTAGTCCTAGGCAACCCAAAATAAAGTCCATAGAAATGTCAATCCAAAATCTTTTTAAGAATAGCACGCAAAAGTGTTCCCAAAGTTCTATTGCCAACTTCAGTTTGTCCATCCGTTTGAGGATGACAAGTAGTAGAAAACAACAATTTTGTGCCAAGTATAGCACATAAAGTTTTCCAAAAGTAACTCAAGAATTTAACATCGCGATCAGAAGCAATAGTCCTAGTCAGGCCATGCAACCTAACGACTTCTCTAAAGAACAAATCCGCAATGTTTGAAGCATCATCGGTTTTATGACAAGCTATAAAATGGGCCATCTTAGAGAATCTGTGGGGACCCGGACGCTGATCTTCTTCTTAATCATCTTTGGGATTTAATTATCAATTAAGATAAAACAGGGTCTAAAATTTTTCTTTTTAAAATACAAGTGCGGAAGGTAATGGCAGCTAAATAATATACATATCTGTATAAAACTACAATTCAGTATAAAGATACAACAGTCTTTTAACTAATCTAAGGTTCAACTAATAAGTTCTAGTAATAAAACCAAATCTACAGTAAGTCCGGAATCACCACGCTATCTAGTCCAGCCTCTTTCTCATCTTGACCCTGATCCAGCCCCACCTGTTGTCATGCACACATACAAAACAAGTACAACAGCCGGATAACTCCGGTGAGAATAAATCCCAGTATAAGACATGGTAAGCATGTATATACACAAAGTAAATCATGAAACGTTCTATCATGAATAAAATTAAATATAATAGATTTCATAATCTATGAAATCAAATCAAAATAAGCATGCAGCTCCAATCAGATAAACATGCAATTCAAATCAAATCATATAAACATGCTATCATACTGAAAGCAATAAACATGGGTTTCATAGTCTATGAAACCACATCTCTAAACACATGCAGTTCTAGTCAAATCATGTCTAGACTCGACTCAACTATAACTCTAGGGATCCCGGTGTGAATAAGACGTCAATGGCTGTCACCTACCCTCCCACTCGGGGTGACTGTACGTCTTATTCCTATATTTCGGTCTGAGCTGTATCAACGGCTGCAATAGGAGTCAGAGCTGCTCCTAAGCTGAGATACACCGAACATCTAGCAGTTTGACTGATCTGTCAAGACTCCCTATCTTAAATGCAGTGCATATAAATCTATAAACAAAGCAGTAGCATATCAGCATATAAACAAAGCATATTCATATCAGAATATAACAATAATCTAGTATGTGATTTTATTGGGAAACTCAAATAGGATCTTATTTGAGTTATGTCCTCTCAAATATCACATGAATTATACCTTTGTCGTCCCTGTCTGACGAAGACGATGACCTGTATTCAACTCTGTCCATATCAAATCTGAAATGACAATATCGAATACACTATATCAGTGAATAACTCAATACACAACATGTTCTGATCAATACTCAAATCAGTATACAATCTGATCAATTTCTGAACAAGATACAATTCAATTCATGTCATCGATATCACAATACAATCTGAATCATATCTGAATTTGATTAATCTAAATCAACTGATGTTTCGACGGCATACTAATACAATCTGAATAACCCCGTCAATCTGAACATCACAAATATAATACTGGAACTCATAATCTGTGTCAACATAATTCCTACTCTGAATATTAACACAATTCTGATATAGAATCTCAGTCAATATCTTTCAAAAATCATAACAAATACATAAACATTCTGTTCTTCAGTCTGACTTCAATTCTACACTGTCTACGGTAGTAGAAACATCATATCTGATTCATATTTAATTCTGACAACATCATGTTTTCAAAACATCTCAAAACGTAACAAAACTTACGTCCTTGTGTAGCTCTAGTCGAAAGGAACACGATACTGCGTTCGGATTTAAATTCTGATAGCCGGATCTTGTACAATCAAATTTTAAGCTATTAAGAACCTTGAGGAAATTTCTATGGAAAGTCTCGTTTCTTCTTCCTTGGAAATGCTAAAGGAGATGAGAATATATATCTCAAGCAAGCATGATATGCCAAGTGTCCCACTCAAGCCAATATTGCACTTTAGTCCCTCAACTTTTCACTATTTGCAAATTGGCCCTCCAATAATTACGAAATTGCCATCAAATTAAAATCAAGTATTTTTCCACTTAAGTATGAAATTGCCATCAAATTTAAATCAAGTATTTTTCCACTTAATTACAAAAATGCCATCAATAATATTTTCTTTTCGGGGTCTCATAAAATTGATAACATCTCGGGCCTTACAATTTCTCCCCCTCTTAGATTTGAGTTCGTCCTCGAACTCATAAACAATCAATTCAGAGATATCAGAAGAAATGCATATCATAGTTTAAACCAAAACTCAAATATCTGATTCCAGTCTGGAATAAGAATTTACTAAGTATAATGTCATAATACTTCTCCAGTTCTTCTGACAGAATCAATCTCACATTACTGGCTTTACAACCTCCGTATAGACCAATCTACAGCTCATCATATATCAGTACTATCTGCTGTTATCAAATCAGTTTATCCCGATCAAGGACATATACCGGCTTTAGCTTCAAATACCAATCATCATTGTCCGACGTTGGTTTCTTAAATCTGTTCATTCTGAACTATCTTCATCTTTCTTCGAATTTTCTTCAAAAGAATTCTGTAGTATTCACTGTGTAATGTCTTGTCTATAACTATCGCATTACCCATCTGATAAACTGATAGCTATTGTCACACAGTGATATTAAGTCATAACAACTAGTGCTAACATCCAGCACTAAAGCTATACCAAAATCTTCTAATGTCTGGATAATACATTCTGACTGTCTATCAATCTGTGAACAATCTAAGAGAGAGTTCATGATATACTCTGTCACAAGTACAAAATCAATCAAAATCACAATCTGATATACTCTATTTCAACATTCGGGTCAATCTGACCATTTCTTGACATTGATCTTTGTCATTTGGTCATGTTTGTACGTTATCTTGTACAAACTAATAGGGTATAGATTGAAAAATCTGTCAATCACAATTATATCATATCATCATCTGGGAAGTATTGCAATCATTACGAAATTTATTGAATTATACTCCCCATTTCTCATCAGAAATATACAAATTCTGTAATAAATCTTCTGATTTCTATCTTTCTGTCTTTTCTGTTAGCGATTTAGACATATCAGTACAATTTCTGCCAACCTTTTCAGTACAATTCGGTTACAACTGATCTAATCTGTCTATATCACAACTATCTGTTCAAACATAACACATTCTCAATCATCAAACTGAAAACTGAATCCACTACGGTGCATTTCTGAACTTATTTGTGATTTCAGACTTGAACTATTCAGTATAACAAATCAGTTAATAACATAAATGAAAGAAAATATACCTACCTGGTATTCAGCTCTGACTATCGATATCAAATCTTGTTGACCATTCTGAAAAATTCTGATATCACATAATAATCAATCTCATACGCAACACAAAATCACATATCTATTACTCTGTTCTGATTATTACAATCAAGTTCTGAACATTCTGATCACATTCTTGAATTACTGTAACTCTTGAATTCAACTCTGATTCGGTTGAAACTGTATATACTCCCTCTAGTTCACACTAATCTGTAGCATATACGGATTCAAAACACAATAATATCAAATCAGACACGAAATATCAATATCCTATACAGATCTAGTGAGTTCAGTGAACTCATAACACAAGGATTTCTGATAAATATCTTCATGTCATTCTGATCAATTGATATATCTTATCTGCAAATAAAATATGCTCCCCAAAACAATATAAAATGTCTCAAATACTGATTTAGAACAATTACAATACTCAGCAGATATAAAGCAACAGTCGAATAAAATAATCTGCCAAATCAGACAAAATATATCTCTGACAATTCTGACATTTCTGACTTTCTGATCTTTCTGATATCGGTATCTGATCAGTCACTGATCACAATATCAACTGTCTCAAAATCAATCAGTATACTAACATCAGATATCATCTATTCTGAATACAATCTGTTTCAAATAAAATCCATATCTGAACAATTTCTGTATACAAGAATCATAATTCTCAGAATATTTAGTATGATCTTTCAAATATTCTTTCAATTCATTTTGTATCATTCTGTATAGTCAATACTATCCTATACTAAATCTACTATACAAACAATACCTGATCTCAATTAAATTCTGAAATTTATCTTTCTGATATAACACAATTCTGAAATCTTATCTAGGCAAATATCAATCAACCCTTACGTCACTATCAAATATGTAGTTGCTAGACTCGATTTCAGTGGGTCTACTGAATACATAAGGATACTATCTGTTCCTTTCTGTATTCATCGAGTCATAAACAATGCATCTATTAAAGGAATTCTGAATCTAGAATCCTTATCGGAAAATCTCCGTTTATAAGCCAGATCTGGTCTGAATCTTACTATTTCTGGAACAATTTCTACTATATCTCTGTACTTGTTTATCATCTTAATATCAATTTGCAATCAAATCAGATCAACATACACAAGTACAGCCCAATCTAACTCCGTCTCATTCTTATCTTACTGTAGTATATATCTATCATAAAAATCTTAGATATCATCATTTTCCTCAACAATCAAGGAAAACAATACTACAGTACAACAAACCCAATAGGTATAGCATATCTCCATGCTAATCAATCATAGATGCTCATAAAGAATGCATTAGTACATATCAATACATATGCAATATAATCATAAAGAAATAGTACTTATGATGTTCTGGGTCAGTTCTTCTGTCATTATTACCAATGACTCTGCTCCCTAAAATCTTCGAGAACCTCTTTGAGGACAAACTCTCGCAAAGTGTCCCGACTGTTTACAAACATTGCATCTACTAAGTACTCCTTGGCAGTGTTCTGTGGAATGTCTTCCTCTGCAAGTTCTGCAGTATACTCCAGTATAACTCGAACTGGAAATACTGGAGCTAGATGAACTACTTTGTCCACCTCCTAACTTCTTAAACTGTTTCTTTTCGAACTTCAATGGTTCTTTCTTTTTACTATTGCTGCTGCCAATCTCAATTCTGGAAGGCGGTAGTTGTGGATTCGGTGCTGGAAGATCAAACGATGCTCCGTGTTGTCCTATCAGCACCAGTTTATGCTCTTTTGGCTCTGTTCAATATATCAGCAAAACTACTCGATTGCTTTACATTCACCAATGTACGTATCTCAGGATTCAATCCCTGAATGAACTGGCTAGACATCGCATCATCATTCTTAGCCACAAGAGGGGTAAAACGTAATAAGGTGAAGAACTGTGCCAAATACTCATCAATACTCATCTGATTCTGCCTCAGGTTTGTAAATTCTGCACTTCTATCCTGTCTGTATGATATAGGGAAAAATATTTGATAAAATTCAAATCTAAAGATTTTCCACGATATTACTGAACGATTCTGTTCTAAAGCTCCTTTGGTTAGTAACCACCATCTTCTGGCAGTCTCTTGCAACTGGTTCTCAATCAGTTTAATTCTACACTCATCTGTGAAACAAAAGAAATCAAATAACATTTCTGTCTCCTTAAGCCAATTCTCACAATCTGCCGACGTCTCATTTCCTTTCAGAACCGACGGTTGAAACGATTGGAATCTCTTCAACTGAGCTTCTATCTGAGTCTCTGACACATCTATCTTAGGTTCTGACCTACCTGTCTGATCATATGAATTACTGCCCCTTTCTGGAATTCTTCTAGGAGGTATATCTGATTACCAAAAACATTAGTAACCCAGTACAACCAATATGTTCTCATCTTTCTCTGATCATCTTACTGCTGATCGGGAATCAGATCTGATTCATACTTAGTGATACATAATACCAATCTAAATCAAATAATCAGGTAAACATGTATCTCAAAGCAGTAACACATAGTTTCATGCTAGCATCACAATGTCAATCAGCATTATAATCAATCTCATGCTAGCACACACATGCAAGAAAATAAAATTCATCTACCCCGTACATTCTCTTCTATTTCAATCTAATAGATCTATCGCTCTGATAATCTAAGTCTAAAGGAACTATCAGCTCTGATACCACCTGTTGTGGGGACCCGGACGCTGATCTTCTTCTTAATCAGCTTTGGGATTTAATTATCAATTAAGATAAAACAGGGTCTAAAATTTTTCTTTTTAAAATACAAGTGCGGAAGGTAATGGCATCTAAATAATATACATATCTGTATAAAACTACAATTCAGTATAAAGATACAACAGTCTTTTAACTAATCTAAGGTTCAACTAATAAGTTCTAGTAATAAAACCAAATCTACAGTAAGTCCGGAATCACCACGCTATCTAGTCCAGCCTCTTTCTCATCTTGACCCTGATCCAGCCCCACCTGTTGTCATGCACACATACAAAACAAGACAACAGCCGGATAACTCCGGTGAGAATAAATCCCAGTATAAGACATGGTAAGCATGTATATACACAAAGTAAATCATGAAACGTTCTATCATGAATAAAATTAAATATAATAGATTTCATAATCTATGAAATCAAATCAAAATAAGCATGCAGCTCCAATCAGATAAACATGCAATTCAAATCAAATCATATAAACATGCTATCATACTGAAAGCAATAAACATGGGTTTCATAGTCTATGAAACCACATCTCTAAACACATGCAGTTCTAGTCAAATCATGTCTAGACTCGACTCAACTATAACTCTAGGGATCCCGGTGTGAATAAGACGTCAATGGCTGTCACCTACCCTCCCACTCGGGGTGACTGTACGTCTTATTCCTAGATTTCGGTCTGAGCTGTATCAACGGCTGCAATAGGAGTCAGAGCTGCTCCTAAGCTGAGATACACCGAACATCTAGCAGTTTGACTGAGCTGTCAAGACTCCCTATCTTAAATGCAGTGCATATAAATCTATAAACAAAGCAGTAGCATATCAGCATATAAACAAAGCATATTCATATCAGAATATAACAATAATCTAGTATGTGATTTTATTGGGAAACTCAAATAGGATCTTATTTGAGTTATGTCCTCCCAAATATCACATGAATTATACCTTTGTCGTCCCTGTCTGACGAAGACGATGACCTGTATTCAACTCTGTCCATATCAAATCTGAAATGACAATATCGAATACACTATATCAGTGAATAACTCAATACACAACATGTTCTGATCAATACTCAAATCAGTATACAATCTGATCAATTTCTGAACAAGATACAATTCAATTCATGTCATCGATATCACAATACAATCTGAATCATATCTGAATTTGATTAATCTAAATCAACTGATGTTTCGACGGCATACTAATACAATCTGAATAACCCCGTCAATCTGAACATCACAAATATAATACTGGAACTCATAATCTGTGTCAACATAATTCCTACTCTGAATATTAACACAATTCTGATATAGAATCTCAGTCAATATCTTTCAAAAATCATAACAAATACATAAACATTCTGTTCTTCAGTCTGACTTCAATTCTACACTGTCTACGGTAGTAGAAACATCATATCTGATTCATATTTAATTCTGACAACATCATGTTTTCAAAACATCTCAAAACGTAACAAAACTTACGTCCTTGTGTAGCTCTAGTCGAAAGGAACACGATACTGCGTTCGGATTTAAATTCTGATAGCCGGATCTTGTACAATCAAATTTTAAGCTATTAAGAACCTTGAGGAAATTTCTATGGAAAGTCTCGTTTCTTCTTCCTTGGAAATGCTAAAGGAGATGAGAATATATATCTCAAGCAAGCATGATATGCCAAGTGTCCCACTCAAGCCAATATTGCACTTTAGTCCCTCAACTTTTCACTATTTTCAAATTGGCCCTCCAATAATTACGAAATTGCCATCAAATTAAAATCAAGTATTTTTCCACTTAAGTATGAAATTGCCATCAAATTTAAATCAAGTATTTTTCCACTTAATTACAAAAATGCCATCAATAATATTTTCTTTTCGGGGTCTCATAAAATTGATAACATCTCGGGCCTTACAGAATCTATCCACAACAACGAAAATAGAATCCCTCCCTTTCTTAGTCCTAGGCAACCCAACATAAAGTCCGTAGAAATGTCAATCCAAGTTCTTTTTAATAATAGCACGCAAAAATGTTCCCAAAGTTCTATTGACAACTTCAGTTTGTCCATCCGTTTGAGGATGAAAAGTAGTAGAAGACAAAAATTTTGTGCCAAGTTTAGCCCTGAAAGTCTTCCAAAAGTAACTCAATAATTTAACATCGCGACCAGAAACAATAGTCCTAGGCATGCCATGCAACCTAGCGACTTCTCTAAAGAACAAATCCGCAATGTTTGAAGCATCATCGGTTTTATGACAAGCTATAAAATGTGCCATCTTAGAGAATCTATCCACAACAACAAAAATAGAATCCCTCCCCTTCTTAGTACTAGGCAAACCAAAATAAAGTCCATACAAATGTCAATCCAAAATCTTTTTAAGAATAGCACGCAAAAGTGTTTCCAAAGTTCTATTGACAACTTCAGTTTGTCCATCCGTTTGAGGAGGACAAGTAGTAGAAAACAACAATTTTGTGCCAAGTTTAGCCCATAAAGTCTTCCAAAAGTAACTCAAGAATTTAACATCGCGATCAAAAGCAATAGTCCTAGTTATGTCATACAACCTAACGACTTCTCTAAAGAACAAATCCGCAATGTTTGAAGCATCATCGGTTTTATGACCAGCTATAAAATGTGTCATCTTAGAGAATCTATCCACAACAACGAAAATAGAATCCCTCCCTTTCTTAGTCCTAGGCAACCCCAAAATAAAGTCCATAGAAATGTCAATCCAAGTTTTTTTTAAGAATAGCACGCAAAAATGTTCCCAAAGTTCTATTGACAACTTCAGTTTGTCCATCCGTTTGAGGATGACAAGTAGTAGAAAACAACAATTTTGTGCCAAGTTTAGCCCATAAAGTCTTCCAAAAGTAACTCAAGAATTTAACATAACGACCAGAGACAATAGTCCTAGGCATGCCATGCAACCTAGCGACTTCTCTAAAGAACAAATCCGCAATGTTTGAAGCATCATCGGTTTTATGACAAGCTATAAAATGTGACATCTTAGAGAATCTATCCACAACAACGATAATAGAATCCCTCCCTTTCTTAGTCCTAGGCAACCCAAAATAAAGTCCATAGAAATGTCAATCCAAGTTCTTTTTAGAATAGCACGCAAAAGTGTTCCCAAAGTACTATTGACAACTTCAGTTTGTCCATCCGTTTGAGGATGACAAGTAGTAGAAAACAACAGTTTTGTGCCAAGTTTAGCCCATAAAGTATTCCAAAAGTAACTCAAGAATTTAACATCGCGATCAAAAGCAATAGTCCTAGTCAGGCCACGCAACCTAACGACTTCTCTAAAGAACAAATCCGCAATGTTTGAAGCATCATCGGTTTTATGACAATTTATAAAATGTGACATCTTAGAGAATCTATCCACAACAACGATAAATAGAATCTCTCCCTTTCTTAGTCCTAGGCAACCCCAAAATAAAGTCCATAGAAATGTCAATCCAAGTTCTTTTTAAGAATAGCACGCAAAAGTGTTTCCAAAGTTCTATTGACAATTTCAATTTGTCCATCCGTTTGAGGATGACAAGTAGTAGAAAACAACAATTTTGTGCCAAGTTTAGCCCATAAAGTCTTCCAAAAGTAACTCAAGAATTTAACATCGAACCAGAAAAAATAGTCCTAGGCATTCCACGCAACCTAGCGACTTCTTTAAAGAACAAATCCACAATGTTTGAAGCATCATCGGTTTTATGACAAGCTATAAAATGTGCCATCTTAGAGAATCTATCCACAACAACAAAAATAGAATCCCTCCCCTTCTTAGTACTAGGCAAACCCAAAATAAAATCCATAGAAATGTCAATCCAAGTTCTTTTTAAGAATAGCACGCAAAAGTGTTCCCAAAGTTCTATTGACAACTTCAGTTTGTCCATCCGTTTGAGGATGACAAGTAGTAGAAAACAATAATTTTGTGCCAAGTTTAGCCCAGAAAGTCTTCCAAAAGTAACTCAATAATTTAACATCGCGACCAGAAACAATAGTCCTAGGCATGCCATGCAACCTACGACTTCTCTAAATAACAAATCCGCAATGTTTGAAGCATCATCGGTTTTATGACAAGCTATAAAAAGTGTCATCTTAGAGAATCTATCCACAACAACAAAAATAGAATCCCTACCCTTCTTAGTCCTAGGCAACCCAAAATAAAGTCCATAGAAATGTCAATCCAAAATCTTTTTAAGAATAGCACGCAAAAGTGTTCCCAAAGTTCTATTGTCAACTTCAGTTTGTCCATCCGTTTGAGGATGACAAGTAGTAGAAAACAACAATTTTGTGCCAAGTATAGCACATAAAGTCTTCCAAAAGTAACTCAAGAATTTAACATCGCGATCAGAAGCAATAGTCCTAGTCAGGCCATGCAACCTAACGACTTCTCTAAAGAACAAATCCGCAATGTTTGAAGCATCATCGGTTTTATGACAAGCTATAAAATGGGCCATCTTAGAGAATCTATCCACAACAACGAAAATAGAATCCCTCCCTTTCTTAGTCCTAGGCAACCCAACATAAAGTCCATAGAAATGTCAATCCAAGTTCTTTTTAATAATAGCACGCAAAAATGTTCCCAAAGTTCTATTGACAACTTCAGTTTGTCCATCCGTTTGAGGATGAAAAGTAGTAGAAGACAAAAATTTTGTGCCAAGTTTAGCCCAGAAAGTCTTCCAAAAGTAACTCAATAATTTAACATCGCGACCAGAAACAATAGTCCTAGGCATGCCATGCAACCTAGCGACTTCTCTAAAGAACAAATCCGCAATGTTTTAAAGCATCATCGGTTTTATGACAAGCTATAAAAAGTGTCATCTTAGAGAATCTATCCACAACAACGAAAATAGAATCCCTACCCTTCTTAGTCCTAGGCAACCCAAAATAAAGTCCATACAAATGTCAATCCAAATCTTTTTAAGAATAGCACGCAAAAGTGTTTCCAAAGTTCTATTGACAACTTCAGTTTGTTCATCCGTTTGAGGAGGACAAGTAGTAGAAAACAACAATTTTGTGCCAAGTTTAGCACATAAAGTCTTCCAAAAGTAACTCAAGAATTTAACATCGCGATCAGAAGCAATAGTCCTAGTTAGGCCAGGCAACCTAACGACTTCTCTAAAGAACAAATCCACAATGTTTGAAGCATCATCGATTTTATGACAAGTTATAAAATGTGCCATCTTAGAGAATCTATCCACAACAACGAAAATAGAATCCCTCCCTATCTTAGTCCTAGGCAACCCAAAATAAAGTCCATAGAAATGTCAATCCAAGTTCTTTTTAATAATAGCACGCAAAAATGTTCCCAAAGTTCTATTGACAACTTCAGTTTGTCCATCCGTTTGAGGATGACAAGTAGTAGAAAACAACAATTTTGTGCCAAGTTTAGCCCATAAAGTCTTCCAAAAGTAACTCAATAATTTAACATCGCGACCAGAAACAATAGTCCTAGGCATGCCATGCAACCTAGCGACTTCTCTAAAGAACAAATCCGCAATGTTTGAAGCATCATCGGTTTTATGACAAGCTATAAAATGTGTCATCTTAGAGAATCTATCCACAACAACAAAAATAGAATCCCTCCCCTTCTTAGTCCTAGGCAACCCAAAATAAAGTCCATAGAAATGTCAATCCAAGTTCTTTTTAAGAATAGCACGCAAAAGTGTTCCCAAAGTTCTATTGACAACTTCAGTTTGTCCATCCGTTTGAGGATGACAAGTAGTAGAAAACAACAATTTTGTGCCAAGTTTAGCCCATAAAGTCTTCCAAAAGTAACTCAAGAATTTAACATCGCGATCAGAAGCAATAGTCCTAGTCATGCCATGCAACCTAACGACTTCTCTAAAGAACAATGTTTGAAGCATCATCAGTTTTATGACAAGCTATAAAATGTGCCATCTTAGAGAATCTATCCACAACAACAAAAATAGAATCCCTCCCCTTCTTAGTACTAGGCAAACCCAAAATAAAGTCCATAGAAATGTCAATCCAAGTTCTTTTTAAGAATAGCACGCAAAAGTGTTCCCAAAGATCTATTGCCAACTTCAGTTTGTCCATCCGTTTGAGGATGACAAGTAGTAGAAAACAACAATTTTGTGCCAAGTTTAGCACATAAAGTCTTCCAAAAGTAACTCAAGAATTTAACATCGCGATCAGAAGCAATAGTCCTAGTCAGGCCATGCAACCTAACGACTTCTCTAAAGAACAAATCCGCAATGTTTGAAGCATCATCGGTTTTATGACAAGCTATAAAATGGGCCATCTTAGAGAATCTATCCACAACAACGAAAATAGAATCCCTCCCTTTCTTAGTCCTAGGCAACCCAAAATAAAGTCCAGTAGAAATGTCAATCCAAGTTCTTTTTAATAATAGCACGCAAAAATGTTCCCAAAGTTCTATTGACAACTTCAGTTTGTCCATCCGTTTGAGGATGAAAAGTAGTAGAAAACAAAAATTTTGTGCCAAGTTTAGCCCAGAAAGTCTTCCAAAAGTAACTCAATAATTTAACATCGCGACCAGAAACAATAGTCCTAGGCATGCCATGCAACCTAGCGACTTCTCTAAAGAACAAATCCGCAATGTTTGAAGCATCATCGGTTTTATGACAAGCTATAAAAAGTGTCATCTTAGAGAATCTATCCACAACAACGAAAATAGAATCCCTACCCTTCTTAGTCCTAGGCAACCCAAAATAAAGTCCATACAAATGTCAATCCAAAATCTTTTTAAGAATAGCACGCAAAAGTGTTTCCAAAGTTCTATTGACAACTTCAGTTTGTCCATCCGTTTGAGGAGGACAAGTAGTAGAAAACAACAATTTTGTGCCAAGTTTAGCACATAAAGTCTTCCAAAAGTAACTCAAGAATTTAACATCGCGATCAGAAGCAATAGTCCTAGTCAGGCCATGCAACCTAACGACTTCTCTAAAGAACAAATCCGCAATGTTTGAAGCATCATCGGTTTTATGACAAGCTATAAAATGTGCCATCTTAGAGAATCTATCCACAACAACGAAAATAGAATCCCTCCCTTTCTTAGTCCTAGGCAACCCAAAATAAAGTCCGTAGAAATGTCAATCCAAGTTCTTTTTAATAATAGCACGCAAAAATGTTCCCAAAGTTCTATTGACAACTTCAGTTTGTCCATCCGTTTGAGGATGACAAGTAGTAGAAAACAAAAATTTTGTGCCAAGTTTAGCCCAGAAAGTCTTCCAAAAGTAACTCAATAATTTAACATCGCGACCAGAAACAATAGTCCTAGGCATGCCATGCAACCTAGCGACTTCTCTAAAGAACAAATCCGCAATGTTTTAAAGCATCATCGGTTTTATGACAAGCTATAAAAAGTGTCATCTTAGAGAATCTATCCACAACAACGAAAATAGAATCCCTACCCTTCTTAGTCCTAGGCAACCCAAAATAAAGTCCATACAAATGTCAATCCAAAATCTTTTTAAGAATAGCACGCAAAAGTGTTCCAAAGTTCTATTGACAACTTCAGTTTGTCCATCCGTTTGAGGAGGACAAGTAGTAGAAAACAACAATTTTGTGCCAAGTTTAGCACATAAAGTCTTCCAAAAGTAACTCAAGAATTTAACATCGCGATCAGAAGCAATAGTCCTAGTTAGGCCAGGCAACCTAACGACTTCTCTAAAGAACAAATCCACAATGTTTGAAGCATCATCGATTTTATGACAAGCTATAAAATGTGCCATCTTAGAGAATCTATCCACAACAACGAAAATAGAATCCCTCCCTTCTTAGTCCTAGGCAACCCAAAATAAAGTCCATAGAAATGTCAATCCAAGTTCTTTTTAATAATAGCACGCAAAAGTGTTCCCAAAGTTCTATTGACAACTTCAGTTTGTCCATCCGTTTGAGGATGACAAGTAGTAGAAAACAACAATTTTGTGCCAAGTTTAGCCCATAAAGTCTTCCAAAAGTAACTCAATAATTTAACATCGCGACCAGAAACAATAGTCCTAGGCATGCCATGCAACCTAGCGACTTCTCTAAAGAACAAATCCGCAATGTTTGAAGCATCATCGGTTTTATGACAAGCTATAAAATGTGCCATCTTAGAGAATCTATCCACAACAACGATAATAGAATCCTCTCCCTTTCTTAGTCCTAGGCAACCCAAAATAAAGTCCATAGAAATGTCAATCCAAGTTCTTTTTAAGAATAGCACGCAAAAGTGTTCCCAAAGTTCTATTGACAACTTCAGTTTGTCCATCCGTTTGAGGATGACAAGTAGTAGAAAACAACAATTTTGTGCCAAGTTTAGCCCAGAAAGTCTTCCAAAAGTAACTCAAGAATTTAACATCGCGACCAGAAACAATAGTCCTAGGCATGCCATGCAACCTAGCGACTTCTCTAAATAACAAATCCGCAATGTTTGAAGCATCATCGGTTTTATGACAAGCTATAAAATGTGTCATCTTAGAGAATCTATCCACAACAACAAAATAGAATCCCTCCCCTTCTTAGTCCTAGGCAACCCAAAATAAAGTCCATAGAAATGTCAATCCAAGTTCTTTTTAAGAATAGCACGCAAAAGTGTTCCCAAAGTTCTATTGACAACTTCAGTTTGTCCATCCGTTTGAGGATGACAAGTAGTAGAAAACAACAATTTTGTGCCAAGTTTAGCCCAGAAAGTCTTCCAAAAGTAACTCAAGAATTTAACATCGCGACCAGAAACAATAGTCCTAGGCATGCCATGCAACCTAGCGACTTCTCTAAAGAACAAATCCGCAATGTTTGAAGCATCATCGGTTTTATGACAAGCTATAAAATGTGCCATCTTAGAGAATCTATCCACAACAACAAAAATAGAATCCCTCCCCTTCTTAGTCCTAGGCAACCCAAAATAAAGTCCATAGAAATGTCAATCCAAGTTCTTTTTAAGAATAGCACGCAAAAGTGTTCCCAAAGTTCTATTGACAACTTCAGTTTGTCCATCCGTTTGAGGATGACAAGTAGTAGAAAACAACAATTTTGTGCCAAGTTTAGCACATAAAGTCTTCCAAAAGTAACTCAAGAATTTAACATCGCGATCAGAAGCAATAGTCCTAGTCAGGCCATGCAACCTAACGACTTCTCTAAAGAACAAATCCGCAATGTTTGAAGCATCATCGGTTTTATGACAAGCTATAAAATGTGCCATCTTAGAGAATCTATCCACAACAACGAAAATAGAATCCCTCCCTTTCTTAGTCCTAGGCAACCCAAAATAAAGTCCATAGAAATGTCAATCCAAGTTCTTTTTAAGAATAGCACGCAAAAATGTTCCCAAAGTTCTATTGACAACTTCAGTTTGTCCATCCGTTTGAGGATGACAAGTAGTAGAAAACAAAAATTTTGTGCCAAGTTTAGCCCAGAAAGTCTTCCAAAAGTAACTCAATAATTTAACATCGCGACCAGAAACAATAGTCCTAGGCATGCCATGCAACCTAGCGACTTCTCTAAAGAACAAATCCGCAATGTTTGAAGCATCATCGGTTTTATGACAAGCTATAAAAAGTGTCATCTTAGAGAATCTATCCACAACAACGAAAATAGAATCCCTACCCTTCTTAGTCCTAGGCAACCCAAAATAAAGTCCATACAAATGTCAATCCAAATCTTTTTAAGAATAGCACGCAAAAGTGTTTCCAAAGTTCTATTGACAACTTCAGTTTGTCCATCCGTTTGAGGAGGACAAGTAGTAGAAAACAACAATTTTGTGCCAAGTTTAGCACATAAAGTCTTCCAAAAGTAACTCAAGAATTTAACATCGCGATCAGAAGCAATAGTCCTAGTCAGGCCATGCAACCTAACGACTTCTCTAAAGAACAAATCCGCAATGTTTGAAGCATCATCGGTTTTATGACAAGCTATAAAATGTGCCATCTTAGAGAATCTATCCACAACAACGAAAATAGAATCCCTCCCTTTCTTAGTCCTAGGCAACCCAAAATAAAGTCCATAGAAATGTCAATCCAAGTTCTTTTTAAGAATAGCACGCAAAAGTGTTCCCAAAGTTCTATTGACAACTTCAGTTTGTCCATCCGTTTGAGGATGACAAGTAGTAGAAAACAACAATTTTGTGCCAAGTTTAGCCCATAAAGTCTTCCAAAAGTAACTCAAGAATTTAACATCGCGACCAGAAACAATAGTCCTAGGCATGCCATGCAACCTAGCGACTTCTCTAAAGAACAAATCCGCAATGTTTGAAGCATCATCGGTTTTATGACAAGCTATAAAATGTGCCATCTTAGAGAATCTATCCACAACAACGAAAATAGAATCCCTCCCTTTCTTAGTCCTAGGCAACCCAAAATAAAGTCCATAGAAATGTCAATCCAAGTTCTTTTTAAGAATAGCACGCAAAAGTGTTCCCAAAGTTCTATTGACAACTTCAGTTTGTCCATCCGTTTGAGGATGACAAGTAGTAGAAAACAACAATTTTGTGCCAAGTTTAGCCCATAAAGTCTTCCAAAAGTAACTCAAGAATTTAACATAGCGACCAGAAGACAATAGTCCTAGGCATGCCATGCAACCTAGCGACTTCTCTAAAGAACAAATCCGCAATGTTTGAAGCATCATCGGTTTTATGACAAGCTATAAAATGTGCCATCTTAGAGAATCTATCCACAACAACGATAATAGAATCCCTCCCTTTCTTAGTCCTAGGCAACCCAAAATAAAGTCCATAGAAATGTCAATCCAAGTTCTTTTTAAGAATAGCACGCAAAAGTGTTCCCAAAGTACTATTGACAACTTCAGTTTGTCCATCCGTTTGAGGATGACAAGTAGTAGAAAACAACAGTTTTGTGCCAAGTTTAGCCCATAAAGTATTCCAAAAGTAACTCAAGAATTTAACATCGCGATCAAAAGCAATAGTCCTAGTCAGGCCACGCAACCTAACGACTTCTCTAAAGAACAAATCCGCAATGTTTGAAGCATCATCGGTTTTATGACAATTTATAAAATGTGACATCTTAGAGAATCTATCCACAACAACGAAAAATAGAATCTCTCCCTTTCTTAGTCCTAGGCAACCCAAAATAAAGTCCATAGAAATGTCAATCCAAGTTCTTTTTAAGAATAGCACGCAAAAGTGTTCCCAAAGTTCTATTGACAATTTCAGTTTGTCCATCCGTTTGAGGATGACAAGTAGTAGAAAACAACAATTTTGTGCCAAGTTTAGCCCATAAAGTCTTCCAAAAGTAACTCAAGAATTTAACATCGAACCAGAAAAAATAGTCCTAGGCATTCCACGCAACCTAGCGACTTCTTTAAAGAACAAATCCGCAATGTTTGAAGCATCATCGGTTTTATGACAAGCTATAAAATGTGCCATCTTAGAGAATCTATCCACAACAACAAAAATAGAATCCCTCCCCTTCTTAGTACTAGGCAAACCCAAAATAAAATCCATAGAAATGTCAATCCAAGTTCTTTTTAAGAATAGCACGCAAAAGTGTTCCCAAAGTTCTATTGACAACTTCAGTTTGTCCATCCGTTTGAGGATGACAAGTAGTAGAAAACAATAATTTTGTGCCAAGTTTAGCCCAGAAAGTCTTCCAAAAGTAACTCAATAATTTAACATCGCGATCAGAAACAATAGTCCTAGGCATGCCATGCAACCTCAGACTTCTCTAAATAACAAATCCGCAATGTTTGAAGCATCATCGGTTTTATGACAAGCTATAAAAAGTGTCATCTTAGAGAATCTATCCACAACAACAAAAATAGAATCCCTACCCTTCTTAGTCCTAGGCAACCCAAAATAAAGTCCATAGAAATGTCAATCCAAAATCTTTTTAAGAATAGCACGCAAAAGTGTTCCCAAAGTTCTATTGCCAACTTCAGTTTGTCCATCCGTTTGAGGATGACAAGTAGTAGAAAACAACAATTTTGTGCCAAGTATAGCACATAAAGTCTTCCAAAAGTAACTCAAGAATTTAACATCGCGATCAGAAGCAATAGTCCTAGTCAGGCCATGCAACCTAACGACTTCTCTAAAGAACAAATCCGCAATGTTTGAAGCATCATCGGTTTTATGACAAGCTATAAAATGGGCCATCTTAGAGAATCTGTGGGGACCCGGACGCTGATCTTCTTCTTAATCATCTTTGGGATTTAATTATCAATTAAGATAAAACAGGGTCTAAAATTTTTCTTTTTAAAATACAAGTGCGGAAGGTAATGACATCTAAATAATATACATATCTGTATAAAACTACAATTCAGTATAAAGATACAACAGTCTTTTAACTAATCTAAGGTTCAACTAATAAGTTCTAGTAATAAAACCAAATCTACAGTAAGTCCGGAATCACCACGCTATCTAGTCCAGCCTCTTTCTCATCTTGACCCTGATCCAGCCCCACCTGTTGTCATGCACACATACAAAACAAGACAACAGCCGGATAACTCCGGTGAGAATAAATCCCAGTATAAGACATGGTAAGCATGTATATACACAAAGTAAATCATGAAACGTTCTATCATGAATAAAATTAAATATAATAGATTTCATAATCTATGAAATCAAATCAAAATAAGCATGCAGCTCCAATAAGATAAACATGCAATTCAAATCAAATCATATAAACATGCTATCATACTGAAAGCAATAAACATGGGTTTCATAGTCTATGAAACCACATCTCTAAACACATGCAGTTCTAGTCAAATCATGTCTAGACTCGACTCAACTATAACTCTAGGGATCCCGGTGTGAATAAGACGTCAATGGCTGTCACCTACCCTCCCACTCGGGGTGACTGTACGTCTTATTCCTAGATTTCGGTCTGAGCTGTATCAACGGCTGCAATAGGAGTCAGAGCTGCTCCTAAGCTGAGATACACCGAACATCTAGCAGTTTGACTGATCTGTCAAGACTCCCTATCTTAAATGCAGTGCATATAAATCTATAAACAAAGCAGTAGCATATCAGCATATAAACAAAGCATATTCATATCAGAATATAACAATAATCTAGTATGTGATTTTATTGGGAAACTCAAATAGGATCTTATTTGAGTTATGTCCTCCCAAATATCACATGAATTATACCTTTGTCGTCCCTGTCTGACGAAGACGATGACCTGTATTCAACTCTGTCCATATCAAATCTGAAATGACAATATCGAATACACTATATCAGTGAATAACTCAATACACAACATGTTCTGATCAATACTCAAATCAGTATACAATCTGATCAATTTCTGAACAAGATACAATTCAATTCATGTCATCGATATCACAATACAATCTGAATCATATCTGAATTTGATTAATCTAAATCAACTGATGTTTCGACGACATACTAATACAATCTGAATAACCCCGTCAATCTGAACATCACAAATATAATACTGGAACTCATAATCTGTGTCAACATAATTCCTACTCTGAATATTAACACAATTCTGATATAGAATCTCAGTCAATATCTTTCAAAAATCATAACAAATACATAAACATTCTGTTCTTCAGTCTGACTTCAATTCTACACTGTCTACGGTAGTAGAAACATCATATCTGATTCATATTTAATTCTGACAACATCATGTTTTCAAAACATCTCAAAACGTAACAAAACTTACGTCCTTGTGTAGCTCTAGTCGAAAGGAACACGATACTGCGTTCGGATTTAAATTCTGATAGCCGGATCTTGTACAATCAAATTTTAAGCTATTAAGAACCTTGAGGAAATTTCTATGGAAAGTCTCGTTTCTTCTTCCTTGGAAATGCTAAAGGAGATGAGAATATATATCTCAAGCAAGCATGATATGCCAAGTGTCCCACTCAAGCCAATATTGCACTTTAGTCCCTCAACTTTTCACTATTTGCAAATTGGCCCTCCAATAATTACGAAATTGCCATCAAATTAAAATCAAGTATTTTTCCACTTAAGTATGAAATTGCCATCAAATTTAAATCAAGTATTTTTCCACTTAATTACAAAAATGCCATCAATAATATTTTCTTTTCGGGGTCTCATAAAATTGATAACATCTCGGGCCTTACAATTTCTCCCCCTCTTAGATTTGAGTTCGTCCTCGAACTCATAAACAATCAATTCAGAGATATCAGAAGAAATGCATATCATAGTTTAAACCAAAACTCAAATATCTGATTCCAGTCTGGAATAAGAATTTACTAAGTATAATGTCATAATACTTCTCCAGTTCTTCTGACAGAATCAATCTCACATTACTGGCTTTACAACCTCCGTATAGACCAATCTACAGCTCATCACATATCAGTACTATCTGCTGTTATCAAATCAGTTTATCCCGATCAAGGACATATACCGGCTTTAGCTTCAAATACCAATCGTCATCGTCCGACGTTGGTTTCTTAAATCTGTTCATTCTGAACTATCTTCATCTTTCTTCGAATTTTCTTCAAAAGAATTCTGTAGTATTCACTGTGTAATGTCTTGTCTATAACTATCGCATTACCCATCTGATAAACTGATAGCTATTGTCACACAGTGATAATAAGTCATAACAACTAGTGCTAACATCCAGCACTAAAGCTATACCAAAATCTTCTAATGTCTGGATAATACATTCTGACTGTCTATCAATCTGTGAACAATCTAAGAGAGAGTTCATGATATACTCTGTCACAAGTACAAAATCAATCAAAATCACAATCTGATATACTCTATTTCAACATTCGGGTCAATCTGACCATTTCTTGACATTGATCTTTGTCATTTGGTCATGTTTGTACGTTATCTTGTACAAACTAATAGGGTATAGATTGAACAATCTGTCAATCACAATTATATCATATCATCATCTGGGAAGTATTGCAATCATTACGAAATTTATTGAATTATACTCCCCATTTCTCATCAGAAATATACAAATTCTGTAATAAATCTTCTGATTTCTATCTTTCTGTCTTTTCTGTTAGCGATTTAGACATATCAGTACAATTTCTGCCAACCTTTTCAGTACAATTCGGTTACAACTGATCTAATCTGTCTATATCACAACTATCTGTTCAAACATAACACATTCTCAATCATCAAACTGAAAACTGAATCCACTACGGTGCATTTCTGAACTTATTTGTGATTTCAGACTTGAACTATTCAGTATAACAAATCAGTTAATAACATAAATGAAAGAAAATATACCTACCTGGTATTCAGCTCTGACTATCGATATCAAATCTTGTTGACCATTCTGAAAAATTCTGATATCACATAATAATCAATCTCATACGCAACACAAAATCACATATCTATTACTCTGTTCTGATTATTACAATCAAGTTCTGAACATTCTGATCACATTCTTGAATTACTGTAACTCTTGAATTCAACTCTGATTCGGTTGAAACTGTATATACTCCCTCTAGTTCACACTAATCTGTAGCATATACGGATTCAAAACACAATAATATCAAATCAGACACGAAATATCAATATCCTATACAGATCTAGTGAGTTCAGTGAACTCATAACACAAGGATTTCTGATAAATATCTTCATGTCATTCTGATCAACTGATATATCTTATCTGCAAATAAAATATGCTCCCCAAAACAATATAAAATGTCTCAAATACTGATTTAGAACAATTACAATACTCAGCAGATATAAAGCAACAGTCGAATAAAATAATCTGCCAAATCAGACAAAATATATCTCTGACAATTCTGACATTTCTGACTTTCTGATCTTTCTGATATCGGTATCTGATCAGTCACTGATCACAATATCAACTGTCTCAAAATCAATCAGTATACTAACATCAGATATCATCTATTCTGAATACAATCTGTTTCAAATAAAATCCATATCTGAACAATTTCTGTATACAAGAATCATAATTCTCAAAATATTTAGTATGATCTTTCAAATATTCTTTCAATTCATTTTGTATCATTCTGTATAGTCAATACTATCCTATACTAAATCTACTATACAAACAATACCTGATCTCAATTAAATTCTGAAATTTATCTTTCTGATATAACACAATTCTGAAATCTTATCTAGGCAAATATCAATCAACCCTTACGTCACTATCAAATATGTAGTTGCTAGACTCGATTTCAGTGGGTCTACTGAATACATAAGGATACTATCTGTTCCTTTCTGTATTCATCGAGTCATAAACAATGCATCTATTAAAGGAATTCTGAATCTAGAATCCTTATCGGAAAATCTCCGTTTATAAGCCAGATCTGGTCTGAATCTTACTATTTCTGGAACAATTTCTACTATATCTCTGTACTTGTTTATCATCTTAATATCAATTTGCAATCAAATCAGATCAACATACACAAGTACAGCCCAATCTAACTCCGTCTCATTCTTATCTTACTGTAATATATATCTATCATAAAAATCTTAGATATCATCATTTTCCTCAACAATCAAGGAAAACAATACTACAGTACAACAAACCCAATAGGTATAGCATATCTCCATGCTAATCAATCATAGATACTCACAAAGAATGCATTAGTACATATCAATACATATGCAATATAATCATAAAGAAATAGTACCTATGATGTTCTGGGTCTGTTCTTCTGTCATTATTACCAATGACTCTGCTCCCTAAAATCTTCGAGAACCTCTTTGAGGACAAACTCTCGCAAAGTGTCCCGACTGTTTACAAACATTGCATCTACTAAGTACTCCTTGGCAGTGTTCTGTGGAATGTCTTCCTCTGCAAGTTCTGCAGTATACTCCAGTATAACTCGAACTGGAAATACTGGAGCTAGATGAACTACTTTGTCCACCTCCTAACTTCTTAAACTGTTTCTTTTCGATCTTCAATGGTTCTTTCTTTTTACTACTGCTGCTGCCAATCTCAATTCTGGAAGGCGGTAGTTGTGGATTCGGTGCTGGAAGATCAAACGATGCTCCGTGTTGTCCTATCAGCACCGTTTATGCTCTTTTGGCTCTGTTCAATGTATCAGCAAAACTACTCGATTGCTTTACATTCACCAATGTACGTATCTCAGGATTCAATCCCTGAATGAACTGGCTAGACATCGCATCATCATTCTTAGCCACAAGAGGGGTAAAACGTAATAAGGTGAAGAACTGTGCCAAATACTCATCAATACTCATCTGATTCTGCCTCAGGTTTTTAAATTCTGCACTTCTATCCTGTCTGTATGATATAGGGAAAAATATTTGATAAAATTCAAATCTAAAGATTTTCCACGATATTACTGAACGATTCTGTTCTAAAGCTCCTTTGGTTAGTAACCACCATCTTCTGGAAGTCTCTTGCAACTGGTTCTCAATCAGTTTAATTCTACACTCATCTGTGAAACAAAAGATATCAAATAACATTTCTGTCTCCTCAAGCCAATTCTCACAATCTGCCGACGTCTCATTTCCTTTCAGAACCGGCGGTTGAAACGATTGGAATCTCTTCAACTGAGCTTCTATCTGAGTCTCTGACACATCTATCTTAGGTTCTGACCTACCTGTCTGATCATATGAAGTACTGCCCCTTTCTGGAATTCTTCTAGGAGGTATATCTGATTACCAAAAACATTAGTAACCCAGTACAACCAATATGTTCTCATCTTTCTCTGATCATCTTACTGCTGATCGGGAATCAGATCTGATTCATACTTAGTGATACATAATACCAATCTAAATCAAATAATTAGGTAAACATGTATCTCAAAGCAGTAACACATAGTTTCATGCTAGCATCACAATGTCAATCAGCATTATAATCAATCTCATGCTAGCACACACATGCAAGAAAATAAAATTCATCTACCCCGTACATTCTCTTCTATTTCAATCTAATAGATCTATCGCTCTGATAATCTAAGTCTAAAGGAACTATTAGCTCTGATACCACCTGTTGTGGGGACCCGGACGCTGATCTTCTTCTTAATCATCTTTGGGATTTAATTATCAATTAAGATAAAACAGGGTCTAAAATTTTTCTTTTTAAAATACAAGTGCGGAAGGTAATGGCATCTAAATAATATACATATCTGTATAAAACTACAATTCAGTATAAAGATACAACAGTCTTTTAACTAATCTAAGGTTCAACTAATAAGTTCTAGTAATAAAACCAAATCTACAGTAAGTCCGGAATCACCACGCTATCTAGTCCAGCCTCTTTCTCATCTTGACTCTGATCCAGCCCCACCTGTTGTCATGCACACATACAAAACAAGACAACAGCCGGATAACTCCGGTGAGAATAAATCCCAGTATAAGACATGGTAAGCATGTATATACACAAAGTAAATCATGAAACGTTCTATCATGAATAAAATTAAATATAATAGATTTCATAATCTATGAAATCAAATCAAAATAAGCATGCAGCTCCAATCAGATAAACATGCAATTCAAATCAAATCATATAAACATGCTATCATACTGAAAGCAATAAACATGGGTTTCATAGTCTATGAAACCACATCTCTAAACACATGCAGTTCTAGTCAAATCATGTCTAGACTCGACTCAACTATAACTCTAGGGATCCCGGTGTGAATAAGACGTCAATGGCTGTCACCTACCCTCCCACTCGGGGTGACTGTACGTCTTATTCCTAGATTTCGGTCTGAGCTGTATCAACGGCTGCAATAGGAGTCAGAGCTGCTCCTAAGCTGAGATACACCGAACATCTAGCAGTTTGACTGAGCTGTCAAGACTCCCTATCTTAAATGCAGTGCATATAAATCTATAAACAAAGCAGTAGCATATCAGCATATAAACAAAGCATATTCATAACAGAATATAACAATAATCTAGTATGTGATTTTATTGGGAAACTCAAATAGGATCTTATTTGAGTTATGTCCTCCCAAATATCACATGAATTATACCTTTGTCGTCCCTGTCTGACGAAGACGATGACCTGTATTCAACTCTGTCCATATCAAATCTGAAATGACAATATCGAATACACTATATCAGTGAATAACTCAATACACAACATGTTCTGATCAATACTCAAATCAGTATACAATCTGATCAATTTCTGAACAAGATACAATTCAATTCATGTCATCGATATCACAATACAATCTGAATCATATATGAATTTGATTAATCTAAATCAACTGATGTTTCGACGGCATACTAATACAATCTGAATAACCCCGTCAATCTGAACATCACAAATATAATACTGGAACTCATAATCTGTGTCAACATAATTCCTACTCTGAATATTAACACAATTCTGATATAGAATCTCAGTCAATATCTTTCAAAAATCATAACAAATACATAAACATTCTGTTCTTCAGTCTGACTTCAATTCTACACTGTCTACGGTAGTAGAAACATCATATCTGATTCATATTTAATTCTGACAACATCATGTTTTCAAAACATCTCAAAACGTAACAAAACTTACGTCCTTGTGTAGCTCTAGTCGAAAGGAACACTGTGGGGACCCGGGCTCTAAATCTTTTTCTTGGGATTAAATGGATTGTTATTCTAAAATGTGGGTCAATTTTTCGCTTTTATATTTAAATCAAAATGTAACTAGACAAGCACAAGTTCTTTATTTAATTTACAACATACAAACATAAAATCTATGTCCTGTTCCGTATATCCTCAACTAACCAGTAATAAAATACAGTACATAACAAAAGACAACTACTGGTCCGTCTGCTAGGCCCGAGATCTCCACGCTAACACGATCATCTCTGTCTCGACCCAAATCCTGCCCCACCTGTTGTTATGCACACATACAGACATAACAACAGCCGGAAAACCGGTGAGAACACATCCCAGTATAAACATGTGAACATGCATATAAATACTATAAAACATGAAACATGCTGATATGAATGTCATTCATATAAAATCATGAAATGCGAGCCTAATCATGTCTAGATGCGACTCGACTAAAACTCTAGGGATCCCGGTGTGAATAAGACGATCTATCACCTACCCTCCCAATCGGGGTGACGGTACGTCTTATTCCTAGACTTCGGCCTGATCTGTATCCACGTCTACAAAGGGGCGGTGATCTTCCCCTAAGCTGGGATAGAACCGAACATCTAGAAGTCTGCCTGATCTCCAGACTGTCCTATCTTAATGCATGAATACAAAATCTGTAAACAAGCATAATCATCTAATGCAATGTAACATGATCTGTAAACAAAGCATAATAAGAATTGAATACAAGTTCTAATAAACATCTAATGCAATGTAACATGATCTGTAAACAAAGCATAGCGAGATTTGCATACAAGATCTATAAACAAATCTATAATAATAATAATACCTATATCAAGATATAAACAATAAAACTCGTATGTGGTTTTGGTTGGGAAACTCAAATGTGATCTCATTTGAGTCGTGATTCCCCAAAACAAAACATGTATTATACCTTTCGTCGTAGAATTGCTGTTACAGTCGTGAAGATGAATCTGCAATAGAATGTCTAACACTTTCTAGGAAATGTTTCTTTAACACTTACTAATCAAATGAAATCTCGCGCCTCTATTTATAGACAATGATCGGAAGATCCGATCCACTTCGGACGCTCCGATCTGACACACTTCGGACGCTCCGAACTCACTTCGGACGTTCCGAATCCTGCATGTCTTCCACGTCTCTAGCCAACTGTCTCGGATGATCCGAACTACGATCGGTCGATCCGAACTCTGCATGCCATCCATGTGTCCAGCCACCTGGCTCGGACGCTCCGAACGCCGAACGGACGATCCGAACGCATCGGACGATCCGATCCTGGTTCGGTCCTTCCGGTCTCACCGAAATATAAATAATCCAACATTCTCGATATCGGTCAATCTAATCTCAATAGATATCATTTCTTATTTCTTATGGTTATGTACAATCTTCACAACATATCTATGAATTCGTACATGTCAATCATTGCTCTGGGCATTACATTTCTCCCCCTCTAAGACAGAAGTTCGTCCTCGAACTGAAGTAACCATACAAAGTATCTAAAACAGTTTGATAATCTAAAACTGAATACATACCCATATCATATAAATAACTCGGGGTGTTTCTGCCTCATGTTTTCTTCCGTTTCCCACGTCGCTTCCTCAATGCCATGTCGACTCCACTGAACTTTCACAAGTGGAATGGTCTTCGTTCTGAGCTGTTTGTCCTTTCGATCAAGAATCTGTATCGGTCGTTCTATATAGCTCAAGGTTTGATCAAGTTCAGCTTCGTTCGGTTGAATAACATGAGAAACATCTGGCATATATCTGCGTAACATTGATACATGAAATACGTCATGTATTCCGGATAAAGAGGGAGGAAGAGCAAGTCGATAAGCTCGATCGCCAATCTTTTCAAGAATCTCGTATGGACCAATGTATCGAGGAGATAGCTTCCCACGTTTGCCAAATCGCACAACGCCTCTAAAAGGAGAAATTTTCAAGAATACCCTATCTCCTACCTCAAATACTAACGGTCTACGTCTGATATTGGCGTACTTTGCTTGCCTATCCTGTGCTGTCTTCATTCTTTTCTGAATAACCTTTACCTTCTCAGTCATGTCACGAATCATATCTGGCCCAAGTTCTGGTACTTCTGAAACATCATCCCAATATAGCGGAGATCTGCACCTCTTGCCATACAAAGCTTCAAACGGTGCCATCTCAATGCTTGTTTGATAGCTATTATTGTACGAGAATTCGCAAAGAGGTAGGGAATCTTGCCAACTAATGCCAAAATCTAGCACGACGGCTCTCAACATATCCTCTAATGTCTGGATAGTCCGTTCTGACTGTCCGTCTGTCTGAGGATGGTAAGCAGTGCTAAGGTGTAAGGTCGTACCTAACGCCTGCTGTAAACTGTGCCAGAAGTGTGAAGTGAATCGTGGATCACGATCTGATACGATAGACTTCGGCACTCCATGCAATCTGACTACCTCACGAATATAAATCTCCGCCATCTGATCCTGTCTATACGTCATTCTATAAGGGATGAAACAAGCAGATTTGGTCAATCTGTCAATAATGACCCAAATCGCATCGCAACCTCTGGATGATCGAGGTAACTTCGTCACGAAATCCATGGAAATGTGGTCCCATTTCCATTCTGGAATGGATAAACTCTGAAGTAAACCCCCCGGCTTCTTCCTCTCTGCCTTCACCTGTTGGCAGTTCAAGCATTTAGACACAAATTCGGCAATGTCTGACTTCATTTGCTTCCACCAGAACTGTGTCTTCAAGTCATTGTACATCTTTCTGCCACCAGGATGGATGCTGAACCGACTACAATGTGCCTCCGTCAGAATCTGCTGTCTCAAATCTGCAACATCTGGCACAACTAGACGGTTATTCACGTACAACACATGATCTCGTACCTGATATTCTGATACATGCCCTGATCTGACCATTTGGATTGATCTTTGCACATTCTGATCAGTTCTTTGTGCTTCCTTAATCCTCATAATCAAATTGGGCTCAACTTGGATCGTAAAGAGTCGTAGTGGCTTACTATCTGTATCAAATTCTAATCCAGATGTACAGCAATTTTCAACTAACTTGTTAACACCTATCGTCGATAAGGACAAAGAACATACCTTACGACTCAAGGCATCGGCTGCTGCATTTGACTTTCCTGGATAATATTTGATTTCACAGTCAAAGTCTTTCAGAAGATCTAGCCATCTACGTTGCCTCATATTCAATTCTGATTGAGAAAATAGGTACTTTAAGCTCTTGTGATCGGAAAAGATCTCAAATTTCTCGCCATAGAGATAATGACGCCAAATCTTTAATGCAAACACGATAGCCGCCAATTCAAGATCATGAATGGGGTATCGAACTTCATGTGGCTTCAATTGTCTCGAGGCGTATGCGATCACATGACCTCGCTGCATAAGAACACATCCCAAACCTCTATGAGAAGCATCACAATATACAACAAAATCACCTGTACCTGAAGGTATCGTCAATACTGGAGCACTGGTCAGCCTTTTCTTCAATTCAACAAAGCTAGACTCACACTCCTCTGACCAAACAAATGGTGCATTCTTTTGTGTTAATTGAGTTATTGGTTTTGCAATACTGGAGAAATCTTTGATAAATCTTCTGTAGTATCCGGCTAAGCCCATGAAACTGCGTATTTCTGGTACAGAAGTCGGTCTCGACCAACTAATCACAGCTTCCACTTTACTCGGATCAACAGAAATACCATCTCCAGAAATGATATGTCCTAAGAAGACAACTCTATTCAACCAAAACTCACACTTTGACAATTTAGCATACAGTCGCTCGTTTCTCAACGTCTGCAAAACAATTCTGAGATGCTCTGCATGCTCATTTTTGTTCTTCGAATACACCAAAATGTCATCAATGAAGACAATCACAAATTCATCTAGATATCTCTGAAACACTTGGTTCATCAAGCCCATAAATACCGCAGGAGCATTTGTTAAACCAAAAGGCATGACAATAAATTCGTAATGTCCATACCTGGTTCGAAACGCTGTCTTTGGTATGTCTATATCTCGAACTCTGAGCTGATGATAACCAGAACGTAAATCAATCTTAGAATAGACCGAGGATCCCTGCAACTGATCAAATAGGTCATCGATCCTAGGCAAAGGATATTTATTCTTGATCGTTGCCTTGTTCAACTGCCGGTAATCGATACACAACCGCATCGACCCATCTTTCTTTCGCACGAACAGCACCGGAGCGCCCCAAGGAGATACACTAGGTCTGATATATCCCTTGGCTAGAAGATCTTCTAATTGTGCTTTCAATTCTTTGAGTTCGATGGGTGCCATCCTATATGGAGCTCTCGAAATAGGTACGGTACCTGGCGCAAGTTCAATGCTGAAATCTACCTCACGAACCGGAGGTAATCCTGGGATCTCATCTGGAAAAATATCTGGAAATTCCCGTACTACTGGCAGATCTGCCAATGCCGGGCTCGACTTCTGCATATCTACAGCATAAACAAAGAAACCATCCGCTCCTTTCTGTAACAGTCTGTTCATAGTAAGAGCCGAAATCAAGGGAATCCGAGATCTGGAACCCTTCCCGTAGAATTTCCACTCGTCTGTCATCTCGGGTCTGAATCTGAAAATCTTGTGGAAACAATCCACGGTGGCTCTGTACTTCGTTAGCATGTCAATACCGACTATACAATCAAAATCAGCTAGACCCAACACTATACAATCTAGGTCAATCTCATGCCCCTCAAACTGTAGAATGCAATGTCTAACCGTAGTTACAGATATTAATCCACTTCCCAACGGAGAATTAATAGACACAACGTCTAACAAAGACTCAACAGGCAATGAATGCAACAATGCAAATCGTTCTGAGATGAATGTATGCGATGCACCTGTATCTATCAAGATATAAGCAGGATAACCATAAAGGAGACAGTTACCTGCTATAACATCATCTGGTGCATCTTGTGCTTGCTCCTCTGTCAACGCAAACACTTGGGCCTGTTGCCTCGGAGGTTGAGTCACAGTCTGACTACCTCGGCCTCTGGGTGGAGTCGGTGCTGGTGGAGGCTGAAAAGAGTGAACCGACGATGCCTGCCGCTCAAACTGAGGTACTGAACCGGATGCTCTTCCACTCTGGCCTTGCTGTACACCTCTATGTGGACAGACTTTGGCAAAATGCCCCGGTTGCCTACAAATGTTGCATCGGCCTGTAACTCCTTGGCACTGTTCAGTCGCATGCCTACCTCCACAATTATTGCAATATACACCTGAAGTCCTTGAACTTTGATCAAAACCAGTCTGTCTTGATCCGCTGGAGCTGGATGAACTGCTCCCAGGTCGCTTAAACTGCTTCCCCTTCGCCTTCAACTGTTCTTTGCGTCCACTACCACTACCACCACTTTCGAATCGAGGAGGAGGAACTTGGGATGGAGGTAGTGGCGGTCTCGGACTCGGTGCAACATACGGAGCACTCCGTTGTCTAAGCAATCCTGCTTCAGCTCCTTTGGCACGATTCAATGCATCCGAGAAGTTATCGGGTCTCCCAGTATTGACCAACGTAAAGATATCTGGATTCAGGCCATTTATAAACTGATCCGCCATGGCCTCGTCATTTCCTGAAACATGGGGTGCAAAACGAAGCAAAGAAGAGAATTTAGCAACGTACTCCTCAATGTTCAATGGCCCTTGCCTCAGGTTTGCGAATTCAGCGCCTTTATCTTTACGGTAGGATACAGGGAAGAATCGCTGATAAAACTCGGTCTTGAATACCTTCCAAGAAATTTCGGTACCCCGCTGCTCTAAAGCTCTCCTAATGTTCAACCACCAATTCTTTGCTATATCTTGCAATTGATGGCCAATTAGCTTGATCCTCTTCTCATCACTGTACTCCAACGAGTCGAATAGCATCTCAATATCTTCAAGCCAACTTTCGCACTCGATGGCATTCTCGGTACCTTTTAAAGTGGGAGGTCGAAAGGATTGGAATCGCTTCAGCAACGTCTCCATAGGGGTCGCCGTAACATCCATAGGATCTCCGGATGTACTCCCCTGCTCTAGCGCTGCTGGTCGTAGAGGTACGGCTGCTCTTCTAGGAGGCATATCTAATAATCCAACTGATTAGTAAACAAGATATACAACTGTCTCAGCCATCATCTAGTCAGTTACCTCTGATCTAGAATCGGTTCTGATTCAGTCAATCACATGCTGAAATTAATCAAATACCAAACAACATGTAATAAGAAAGCAATAATCATGCTAGCACATCATCAAGCAAGGAAGAAGACTCGATCTACCCCGCTCATTCTATCCTATTTCAGTCTAACGGAACTATCGGCTCTGATACCACCTGTTGTGGGGACCCGGGCTCTAAATCTTTTTCTTGGGATTAAATGGATTGTTATTCTAAAATGTGGGTCAATTTTTCGCTTTTATATTTAAATCAAAATGTAACTAGACAAGCACAAGTTCTTTATTTAATTTACAACATACAAACATAAAATCTATGTCCTGTTCCGTATATCCTCAACTAACCAGTAATAAAATACAGTACATAACAAAAGACAACTACTGGTCCGTCTGCTAGGCCCGAGATCTCCACGCTAACACGATCATCTCTGTCTCGACCCAAATCCTGCCCCACCTGTTGTTATGCACACATACAGACATAACAACAGCCGGAAAACCGGTGAGAACACATCCCAGTATAAACATGTGAACATGCATATAAATACTATAAAACATGAAACATGCTGATATGAATGTCATTCATATAAAATCATGAAATGCGAGCCTAATCATGTCTAGATGCGACTCGACTAAAACTCTAGGGATCCCGGTGTGAATAAGACGATCTATCACCTACCCTCCCAATCGGGGTGACGGTACGTCTTATTCCTAGACTTCGGCCTGATCTGTATCCACGTCTACAAAGGGGCGGTGATCTTCCCCTAAGCTGGGATAGAACCGAACATCTAGAAGTCTGCCTGATCTCCAGACTGTCCTATCTTAATGCATGAATACAAAATCTGTAAACAAGCATAATCATCTAATGCAATGTAACATGATCTGTAAACAAAGCATAATAAGAATTGAATACAAGTTCTAATAAACATCTAATGCAATGTAACATGATCTGTAAACAAAGCATAGCGAGATTTGCATACAAGATCTATAAACAAATCTATAATAATAATAATACCTATATCAAGATATAAACAATAAAACTCGTATGTGGTTTTGGTTGGGAAACTCAAATGTGATCTCATTTGAGTCGTGATTCCCCAAAACAAAACATGTATTATACCTTTCGTCGTAGAATTGCTGTTACAGTCGTGAAGATGAATCTGCAATAGAATGTCTAACACTTTCTAGGAAATGTTTCTTTAACACTTACTAATCAAATGAAATCTCGCGCCTCTATTTATAGACAATGATCGGAAGATCCGATCCACTTCGGACGCTCCGATCTGACACACTTCGGACGCTCCGAACTCACTTCGGACGTTCCGAATCCTGCATGTCTTCCACGTCTCTAGCCAACTGTCTCGGATGATCCGAACTACGATCGGTCGATCCGAACTCTGCATGCCATCCATGTGTCCAGCCACCTGGCTCGGACGCTCCGAACGCCGAACGGACGATCCGAACGCATCGGACGATCCGATCCTGGTTCGGTCCTTCCGGTCTCACCGAAATATAAATAATCCAACATTCTCGATATCGGTAAATCTAATCTCAATAGATAGCATTTCTTATTTCTTATGGTTATGTACAATCTTCACAACATATCTATGAATTCGTACATGTCAATCATTGCTCTGGGCATTACAAACACGATACTGCGTTCGGATTTAAATTCTGATAGCCGGATCTTGTACAATCAAATTTTAAGCTATTAAGAACCTTGAGGAAATTTCTATGGAAAGTCTCGTTTCTTCTTCCTTGGAAATGCTAAAGGAGATGAGAATATATATCTCAAGCAAGCATGATATGCCAAGTGTCCCACTCAAGCCAATATTGCACTTTAGTCCCTCAACTTTTCACTATTTGCAAATTGGCCCTCCAATAATTACGAAATTGCCATCAAATTAAAATCAAGTATTTTTCCACTTAAGTATGAAATTGCCATCAAATTTAAATCAAGTATTTTTCCACTTAATTACAAAAATGCCATCAATAATATTTTCTTTTCGGGGTCTCATAAAATTGATAACATCTCGGGCCTTACAGAAACTATCCACAACAACGAAAATAGAATCCCTCCCTTTCTTAGTCCTAGGCAACCCAACATAAAGTCCGTAGAAATTTCAATCCAAGTTCTTTTTAATAATAGCACGCAAAAATGTTCCCAAAGTTCTATTGACAACTTCAGTTTGTCCATCCGTTTGAGGATGAAAAGTAGTAGAAGACAAAAATTTTGTGCCAAGTTTAGCCCTGAAAGTCTTCCAAAAGTAACTCAATAATTTAACATCGCGACCAGAAACAATAGTCCTAGGCATGCCATGCAACCTAGCGACTTCTCTAAAGAACAAATCCGCAATGTTTGAAGCATCATCGGTTATATGACAAGCTATAAAATGTGCCATCTTAGAGAATCTATCCACAACAACGATAATAGAATCTCTCCCTTTCTTAGTCCTAGGCAACCCAAAATAAAATCCATAGAAATGTCAATCCAAGTTCTTTTTAAGAATAGCACGCAAAAGTGTTTCCAAAGTTCTATTGACAACTTCAGTTTGTCCATCCGTTTGAGGAGGACAAGTAGTAGAAAACAACAATTTTGTGCCAAGTTTAGCCCATAAAGTCTTCCAAAAGTAACTCAAGAATTTAACATCGCGATCAAAAGCAATAGTCCTAGTTATGTCATGCAACCTAACGACTTCTCTAAAGAACAAATCCGCAATGTTTGAAGCATCATCGGTTTTATGACCAGCTATAAAATGTGTCATCTTAGAGAATCTATCCACAACAACGAAAATAGAATCCCTCCCTTTCTTAGTCCTAGGCAACCCCAAAATAAAGTCCATAGAAATGTCAATCCAAGTTTTTTTTAAGAATAGCACGCAAAAATGTTCCCAAAGTTCTATTGACAACTTCAGTTTGTCCATCCGTTTGAGGATGACAAGTAGTAGAAAACAACAATTTTGTGCCAAGTTTAGCCCATAAAGTCTTCCAAAAGTAACTCAATAATTTAACATAACGACCAGAGACAATAGTCCTAGGCATGCCATGCAATCTAGCGACTTCTCTAAAGAACAAATCCGCAATGTTTGAAGCATCATCGGTTTTATGACAAGCTATAAAATGTGACATCTTAGAGAATCTATCCACAACAACGATAATAGAATCCCTCCCTTTCTTAGTCCTAGGCAACCCAAAATAAAGTCCATAGAAATGTCAATCCAAGTTCTTTTTAAGAATAGCACGCAAAAGTGTTCCCAAAGTACTATTGACAACTTCAGTTTGTCCATCCGTTTGAGGATGACAAGTAGTAGAAAACAACAGTTTTGTGCCAAGTTTAGCCCATAAAGTATTCCAAAAGTAACTCAAGAATTTAACATCGCGATCAAAAGCAATAGTCCTAGTCAGGCCACGCAACCTAACGACTTCTCTAAAGAACAAATCCGCAATGTTTGAAGCATCATCGGTTTTATGACAATTTATAAAATGTGACATCTTAGAGAATCTATCCACAACAACGAAAAATAGAATCTCTCCCTTTCTTAGTCCTAGGCAACCCCAAAATAAAGTCCATAGAAATGTCAATCCAAGTTCTTTTTAAGAATAGCTCGCAAAAGTGTTCCCAAAGTTCTATTGACAACTTCAGTTTGTCCATCCGTTTGAGGATGACAAGTAGTAGAAAACAACAATTTTGTGCCAAGTTTAGCCCAGAAAGTCTTCCAAAAGTAACTCAAGAATTTAACATCGTGACCAGAAACAATAGTCCTAGGAATACCATGCAACCTAGCGACTTCTCTAAAGAACAATGTTTGAAGCATCATCGGTTTTATGACAAGCTATAAAATGTGCCATCTTAGAGAATCTATCCACAACAACAAAAATAGAATCCCTCCCCTTCTTAGTACTAGGCAAACCCAAAATAAAATCCATAGAAATGTCAATCCAAGTTCTTTTTAAGAATAGCATGCAAAAGTGTTCCCAAAGTTCTATTGACAACTTCAGTTTGTCCATCCGTTTGAGGATGACAAGTAGTAGAAAACAATAATTTTGTGTCAAGTTTAGCCCAGAAAGTCTTCCAAAAGTAACTCAATAATTTAACATCGCGACCAGAAACAATAGTCCTAGGCATGCCATGCAACCTCGACTTCTCTAAATAACAAATCCGCAATGTTTGAAGCATCATCGGTTTTATGACAAGCTATAAAAAGTGTCATCTTAGAGAATCTATCCACAACAACAAAAATAGAATCCCTACCCTTCTTAGTCCTAGGCAACCCAAAATAAAGTCCATAGAAATGTCAATCCAAAATCTTTTTAAGAATAGCACGCAAAAGTGTTCCCAAAGTTCTATTGCCAACTTCAGTTTGTCCATCCGTTTGAGGATGACAAGTAGTAGAAAACAACAATTTTGTGCCAAGTTTAGCCCATAAAGTCTTCCAAAAGTAACTCAATAATTTAACATCGCGACCAGAAACAATAGTCCTAGGCATGCCATGCAACCTAGCGACTTCTCTAAAGAACAAATCCGCAATGTTTGAAGAATCATCGATTATATCACAAGCTATAAAATGTGCCATCTTAGAGAATCTATCCACAACAACGAAAATAGAATCCCTCCCTTTCTTAGTCCTAGGCAACCCAACATAAAGTCCGTAGAAATGTCAATCCAAGTTCTTTTTGTTAGAGTAGGTGCCCGTCGAGCCAAGTGTTGGCCGAGTGTTCACAATGAAACTCTATGTATAAGCAGTCTTTATTTTAATAATATTTGAAATTATTACTTTGGCAAATCTTTATCTGTATACCCATGCTAGCTGCATAGATAAAGCCCTTGAATATACAAATAGTAGAAAGAATATGAGATGCTCATATGATGAGTATCATGAAACTCATATTTGTAATACTGTATATTCTAAACGGTTCCTAGTCGATTCAGCCGCCACTAAGAAGGATATAGGCCGCTCGAGTTAGAGACTAGTATCTGCGATGTGAGTACCATGTTTCATTGGTAGGGGACATTGTGATGTCCGAACATGCAGATAGGTGCTCCTTGTAGAGTGCACTGAACAACCCTCCATAAAAGGACTTTCCAAGTGGTTCTCACTTATCGAGTGGAAAAGTCCTGGTTTATGGTTGTACAGAATTAGTCCTTATGACCCGGGACAACATTGAGACTCTATGTGCTAGAATTACACTTTGACTTGTTTACCGACTCTCATGGGGTCATCAGGTGGCAAGGTTGGGTGTTCTGTCGAAACACATAGGAGTCGATGCATTGTAGTCGGGGATTCACCGCTTACCTTCGGGTATGGATATCCTATGTGTTATCATGTGTATGTAGATCGAAATCTCTGGCCAGAGTATGGTTGTAATTATGAAAGGGGTTTCATAGATTACACCATCGATGCAACTACGACATGACACATAGTATCGATTCATTGACAACTCTCGATAAGCCAATGGTTGTCGAATCGATCGGGATATATGAGTTGAAGGGACCGTACTGTACGCTAACCATAATTGAATGGTTCTTGCAGGCACTATCATGTGATACCTAGGGAATCACGTAAGCGATGCTGCTAGGCGTTTAACGTGATTGGTTGGGTACTATCAGACTTGAGTTCTGACGTTCTTACTATCAAGGAGTTGATAAGTAAGAATGGAGCAATTGGGGTATGCTCGAATAAGGACATGTTTAGTCCGAATCACATGGAGATGTGAACCCACGTCTAGTTGTATCAATGAACCATTGAGGGCCACACAAGTACTAGCTTTGTAAATCCCGATGAGAAGTAAAAATAGTTCAATGTGTTGAACGGCTTATAAAGGAGTTTATAAGCGTAAAGGAAAATTAGAAGTATGACTTCTATAAAGGAGAAAATAGTTCAATGTGTTGAACGGCTTATAAATGTGTTTATAAGTGTAAAGAAAAATAGAAGTATGACTTCTATGAGAGAAATATAAATTTTAATTCATGGAAGTGTTCCTAGATTAAAATTTGGCCAAGTGACTAATGTTTTTGAAAATTGTGATTTTCATAAACATTATTATGGACTAAATTAAATTAATTCAAGTGTTGAATTAATTAAACACTAGTGGGCCTAGTAGAGCCCAAATAATTAAATTAATTCAAGTGTTGGATTAATTAAATAATATTGAGTCTTGTAGAGCTCAATTAAAATAATTATTTAAACTAGTGGGACTTGGGTAAATTCAAGTAATGTTTAATTAGTCTCAAATATGTTTGAGATAATTAAATTTAGTCCAAAGTTTTTAATTTGATTAAAAACTATATTATATGCATGCATGGGAGGTGAAGAGTTGGGGAATACTTTTGATTAAAATAATGGTTGGCATGCAACTTTTTGTATCAACTTTTTGCAACCCCAAGAGAACTCTTCCCTCCTCCATTCCAAGCAATATGGCCGAAATCTCCCTCTCCCATTTCTCTCCAATTTTTCTTCCATTTTGTGTTCTTCAATTGTTGGAGAATACTCACTTCTCTTTGATAAATCCTCAAATATTTCTAGTGCAATATTTGAGGGGATTTACCTAGTTGGTGGTGGGCTTAATTTTGGAGTAAGGAGGAGGCTTGAAGATCTTCATCCATTCAAGAGCTTTGTTGTTTAACAACAAAGTTGGAGCCACAATCAATCTTTTAAAGATTGATAGGTATATTTTCTAAACACACTATGAATGTCATTTTTGTGTTTTATTGTATTTGTTGCACAAAAGATAGGGGTGGCCGAAATTTTTGATTATAAACTTGATTTTTTAAAACTTCCGTTGCGCTTCCGGCCACCGTAACCGATCCGCTTTCAAGTGGTATCCGAGCTATGGTTACGTTTTTGTGTAGCAAATACAATATATATTATGTTGAGATCGATTTCTAACCGCATGAGTGTGTTTTTGCAACAAATCGAGGGCCGTTTTTGGGGAAAAATTCGGGCAGCAAGTTGCTGCCCGTGTCGGGCAGCTCGGGCTGCCCAAGGGGCTGCCCGTTTCGGGAAGCTAGGGCAGCCCGAGGGGCTGCCCGAACAGCCCCATCATTTTAAATAAAAAAAAAAAAATTTTTTGGTAAGTTGGCCGGAATCCGGCGACGGAGCTCCGGCGATGGCGATGACGGCTAGGGTTTCCAAAAGTGTTTTGGTTAATCCAAGTGTCATGGGCCTTGAGATGTTGGGCCATTGGATGGTCAACATATTTTGTGAAATTTAAATGGGCCAAAGTATTTTTGGTGAAAAATGAGTTTTGGACCCTTAAGTTTAAAATTACAAAAGTTGCAAATATTTTCTCATGAAATAAATAATTTAAGTTGGACTTCAATTATTTATAGTAAATGGTGATTTACAAGAAATTCGATTATAAATAAATTAATTTGAAAGTAGACAAAGGTGTTTGTATACTTTGTTAATTTAATTTATAATTGTGGCGGTTAGTGATTGGATCAAGATATATAATATTGGATCAATTAATTATAGTGATAATTAATTGATGGTGTATGATATGTGATATTATGCATGAAGGATGATCAAAAGCCCAAGCCCAATTTGCTAGATGTATGCTAGGATATTTGTGTTGTATGATTGTAATAATTATCAATTTTAAAGTGGGCTTGGTTTATGGCCCGTTCCCACCCCATGAGATGTATCCCTATGTGCCATGGATATTTATTTGTAAATATTAGAATAGGGGAAGATCAAGATTGGAAGATGGTGGCCTTGGTGATTATGAAGATAGAAGACATGTAATATTGGATGCTAATGTAATAATTTAGTTGCATTGCATCCCGTGCATTTACCCTAGGATTGGACCTAGGCCCGTGTTTGGCTCACACGGGCCATTAGTTTTGGGGCGATTGATCATCCTTGTATTGTTTTCTATTTATGATATATGCATGATATGTTATAAATAATGAGTATGTGCGTTATTATTATTATAATAACAAAGTTGCATGAATCCGGCAAACATACGATCAAACATGGCGAGCTTTTAAAATAAAATTAATGATGAGACCTTTCAAAATTAAAAAACCCTCATTTTGAATAAGATTCAAAATTAATATCAAGCCCGAAAAGGGGAATTATAAATTTGTTTATAATTTCCTTGTCTTCCATCGACAATGGGTGCATGATGAACGCTACCCGTACTCGGGGCTCGGCTCATATTATTGGGGGAGCCTCAGAGTGCCGGAAAGCTGTGACATCCATTGACATAGTGATGTGAACTACGTGGAACTCCCATGATTTCGGCTCATATTATTGAGGGAACTCATGGCGACCGTCCATTAAGGTTCAACATCGATGGGTAAGGCTTGACACGTGAAGATGAACGACGTCATATTATTGGGTCCTAATCAAACGTGAGACAAAAGTTTACGTAGAGGGTTGCATTGTGATGCAATTGGAAACTACCTTTTAGGAATTGTGATTGGCTGATATTATTCGGGATCATAATTCGCTAATTGGACCTTACGTACCTACTGAGGAAAGGAGTTTCCCGTCTTCACCAGAGGGTAGTGAAAGATGTCAAAACAGTGGGAGTAAATATTTATAAAGTTAAAGTCCATACTTTATATCTTACCAAATATTTTAAATAGTCATCAACATTTATCTGTTTTACTTTTCAGTACAAATTTTGACAATGTCTTCGATTCGCAATCCGATATCTGCAATACTCGACAAACACATGTTAACCGGACCTAATTACCTCACTTGGCTAAGAAACCTAAAAATAGTCTTGAATTCGGAAAGGGTAGCATATACACTGACTGAGTCGCCCCCTGTTGAGGCTCCGACTCAGTGCAATCCTGAGGAATTGCAGGCTTACAAGGAATGGTGTGACCATGACTTGATAGCCAGGTGTTATATGCTGACTTCTATGAATGATGAGCTGCAGAGGCGTTTTGAGGGTGCAAAGAGTGCTGCTGACATTCATTTGCATCTCAAAGAGCTCTTTGGTGAGCAAACACGACCACTAAGGCATGCTACCGTCAAGGAGCTGATCACTTTGCGCATGCGAGATGGGGCCTCGGTCCATGAGCATGGCCTAAAGGTGATCGGGCTCGTGGACAAGCTCGTTGGCATGGATCTGATCTTGCCTTCGGAGTTGACCACCGACGTGTTGCTGTTATCGCTGCCTAGCTCATTTGATCCTTTTGTGGTGAACTTCAACATGAACAAAATGGAACCGACCCTTGAGGAGTTGGTGAACATGCTTGTTACGTTTGAATCCACCATCAAGAAAGAGAAGTTGGTCCTTTATGTGGGTTCTTCATCTGGTACGAAGATTGATCCACATGGGAATGGAAAGAAGCGTTCTTTCCAACATCCCAAGAAGAACGTGCCCTCGTTGAGGCAATCTCCGAATCCCGTTGAGGCAGCCAGACCAGTTAAGGCTGACAAGACTGATGATGTATGTCATCACTGCAAGAAGCCTGGACATTGGAGGCGTAATTGCAAAGAATATCTTGCCCAAAAAAAAGTTCTGGAAATGGTATGTTCTAAATTGAAGTAAACATTTCAATTAACTCTACTTCTTGGGTATTGGATACCAAATGTTGATCACATCTCTGTAATGTGTTACAGGTGATGGGAAGAAGTAGGAAGCTTAGGGAGGTGTGACCTTCTTGAGGATGGGCAATGGAGCAAGAGTTGCTGCCAAGACCTTAAGAGATGTTTACTTATTGTTGAACAATAGTTTTAAGTTAATTAAGAGATGTTTTGTTTGTACCTTTTTGATGAAAAACATTATTTCCATTTCTATTGTGATAAAGATGGATATTCTTGTTTATTTTGCAAAGGTGTTTGCAACATTTACATGAATGAATGTTTGATTGGTACTTGAGAACTTGAAAACGATCTCTATAACTTAAAATTAAAAGATATTCCGTTAAATGTCCATTCAAAGGCAGACACCATATGAGATATGGATGGGTAAGTGTAGTATCCCGATGCCTAAATTGAGTAATTATTGGATTAATTATATTCTGCGAGTTCGGAAGGAACGAACCAGGATCGGACCGTCCGAAGAGGTTCGGATCGTCCGAAGTGGGTTCGGATGGACCGTTCGGTTCGGTGTCAGACCGAGTCTTGTCAACAGTAGACCGTGTCAGGGTTCGGATCGTCCGAAGAGGTTCGGATCGTCCGAAGACAGGTGGCTGGACACGTGGAAGACATGCAGAGTTCGGAACGTCCGAAGTGGATCGGATCGTCCGAAGTGCACAGGATCGGATCTTCCGAAGTGGATCGGATCGTCCGATCGTCGTCTATAAATAGAGGCGCGAGGCTTCACTTTTCAATTACCAATTCCGAGAGTTCCAGAGCGTTTTAGTCGTTTCTGATGGGTTTCTAGCTTTTCCCGAGGTTCGGGCACTAGCAGGGAGCTACTGGCTTTGTAGCGGAGCTGTGCTCTAGTTGGGAGCTAGCGGCATCAGTGGGCTGACTACGGACGCAGGTATGGTTCTAGGTTCCCTTGAGATTTGGAAGTATCTATTAGTCTAGTTAAGGCTTTTAGATGTGGTTTAGTGATATGGTATCACTTGGATTGTAGGCTTGATTCTAGGGCTGATTACTAGGATCTACTGGTTTGAGGTACGGAAGTACTATCCGAGATATCCTGGTTGAGTATGCTTTACTATGTGTTGCATGTTTATGTGTTGCATTATTATCTGACATATGATGCATGGTTTATTATGCGGCATTTGCATAATCATGTTGGGCCTGTTTATCTTTTGAGATAGCCTGTTCAGAGGGTGCTCAGCCCTCGGTTGTTGTGGATGGTTGGACCCCGTTGGCCGACGGTGGTCAGGATACCGGTATATCCACAGGTTTATGGTATGGGAGCCACCTCCTGGTGCGACGGCGCAGAGTGCTACATACCTTGACGTCATTTGCCTGAGCAGTTTTTCGTTATACCCAGACCCTGGTATCCAGTACATTTTGCATACATGCATGTCATAGTCTTGTATACTCATTCTTTCGGTACTGAGCGTTTTATGCTCACGTCCTCGGTTTATCTCTGTTTTGGACACCCTATTCGATGGGGCAGGTCTCAGGTTGGACGGTCCAGGAGGGAGAGGACAGGGAGCTAGCAGGGGTTGACCTGTAGTTGCTGGTATTTTATTCTTGGGATTTAGTTTGATTTGGTTGTTTTAGTATTCGTACTTACTGATTCGATCGGGCTGTATATGTTGTTTTTCCGCTGTTTATCTGATTCAGTTTTATTAAGTTAATTGCATGCTTAAGTTCTGATTAGTAGGTGATTCTGGAACGGGTCACTACATTTATGGTATCAGAGCATGCATTAAGATTTTGGGATTTAGAACTGTTCTTTTGGGTCTAATCTCTGGTGACTTTTTGTAGAGATGTCTGGTTTTGACGACGATGCTAGTAGTCATGGCAGCGTGGGACGCTGGGGAGACCGCGACGATCGGGAGCGTCGTCGAGAGCATCGGGAACGTCGTCCACACCGACGAGATGAGCCTCGGAGTTTCAGTATGCATAGGTTCTTGCAGATGGGGCCGAAACCTCTTTCGGGCGGCGAGACTCCGGATGTTGCGGAGAACTGGCTTGAGAGGATGGAGAGCTGTTTCAAGTCTTTCCAGTGCTCGGCGGAGCAGCAGATGGATACCCTTGATTTCTTGCTGGAGGGCGGTGCACGTAAGTGGTGGAGGTCTACCTCTGCACCGATAGTTCAGCGACAGGGCCGAGTTCTTTGGGCCGATTTCCGAGCTGCTTTCATGCTGCTTTACTTTCCGCCAGCTCTTCTGCAGACCAAGGCGATTGAGTTGATCAATCTGAAGCAGGGGAGTTTGTCTGTTGATGAGTATCAGCAGAAGTTCTTTGAGTTGCTCCCATATGTTCCGCACGTCAGTGACAATGCGGTGGCCAAGTATAATCATTTTCTTCAGGGCCTCAATCAGGAGATTTATGATCGGGTCGTGGTCTGTGATGATCCGACGTCGTATGAGGGCCTTGTGAACCGTTGTCGCCAGGCAGAGGGCAGTTTGCTGAGGGGTCGAGCCATGCAGTCTGCTCGTCCTACTAGTTCTTTGGGTCCCCGTGCCCAATCATTTAAGAAGGCTGGATCTACTTCTTCTTCCTCTGGATCTGGAGGAGTTCACCATTTTGGGAAGAAGAAGGGCCCGTGTCAGCATTGCGGGAAGGACCATCCGACAGAGCGTTGTCGCAGAGTTGCGGGTGCTTGTTTCAGGTGCGGTGAGATGGGCCACATGAAGAGAGATTGTCCACAGATGGGTGGAGGATCAGGATCTGGTTCTCAGGCTTCAGTTCATCAGAGGCCACAGCAGGGACAGTCTACTCAGGGCTCTAACCTCCGACCGCGTACTCAAGGGCAGGTCTTTGCTCTTAACCAGGATCAGGCTGCTGAGGAGAACGAGAGAGTTATTGCAGGTATTTGTAATTTATGTGGATTACCTGCTTACGTTCTCATTGATACTGGTGCATCGCATTCATTTATATCTGCGAGGTTTGCTAAGCGTCATGCTTTACCTTTCACTTCTTTGGACATTGTGGTATCTGTTTCCACACCGATGGGTCATTCGGTGTTAGCTAAACGTCTAGTGATGGGTTGTCCTCTAGAGTTTGAGGGTAATATCTTAACTGCTAATTTGATGATTCTTGCGATGGAGGATTTTGATTGCATTCTGGGAATAGATGTGCTGACTGTGTATAGAGCTACTGTGGACTGTTACCAGAAGTTCGTGCAGTTTCGTCCAGTGGAGGGCGACAGTTGGTTTTTCTATGGAGAGGGAGCGCGACCCCCGATGCCTGTGGTTTCTGCTCTGAAAGCCTGTCGTGCCTTAGAGTCGGGCGGGGAAGGCTACCTTATCTATGCTATTGATTCGTCCGCAGACAGTGTCGGGGTCAGTGACATTCCAGTGGTTTGCGATTTTCCGGATGTTTTTCCCGAGGAGATTCCTGGTTTTCCTCCAGTTCGGGAAGTGGATTTCAGCATTGATTTAGTGCCAGGCACGGCACCAATCTCCAGAGCTCCTTATCGTTTAGCTCCATCAGAGATGCAAGAATTGAAACAGCAGTTGCAGGATCTTCTTGACAAGGGGTATATTCGACCCAGTGTGTCCCCGTGGGGAGCACCAGTTCTTTTTGTCAAAAAGAAGGATGGTTCTATGCGGCTCTGCATAGATTATCGGCAGTTGAATCGTGCTACGATAAAGAATAAGTATCCGTTGCCACGGATTGATGATTTATTTGATCAACTGCAAGGTACCTCTGTGTATTCCAAGATCGATTTAAGGTCTGGTTATCATCAACTTCGAGTTCATCAGGGAGATATATCAAAGACTGCATTCAGGACCCGGTATGGGCATTATGAGTTTCTGGTTATGCCTTTTGGGGTGACGAATGCACCAGCAGTTTTTATGGATCTGATGAATCGGGTATTTCGAGACTTCTTGGATAAATTTGTTGTGGTGTTCATAGATGATATCTTAATCTATTCGCGTGATCAGCGAGAACACGTACAACACTTGAGAATTATTTTACAGATACTTCGCGAGAATCAGCTTTATGCGAAGTTGAGTAAATGCGAGTTTTGGATTGACAGGGTTGTATTCCTTGGTCATGTTATTTCTAGCGAGGGAGTTTCAGTTGACCCGAGCAAGGTGGAGGCGGTATTGAACTGGTCGCGTCCGACGACAGTAGCCGAGATCCGCAGTTTTCTGGGATTGGCTGGGTATTATCGCCGCTTCATTGTCAACTTCTCTCAGATTGCTAAGCCACTTACTCAGCTCACTCGGAAAGATGTTTCATTTGAGTGGACATCAGAGTGCGAAGAGAGTTTCTTGGAGCTTCGCAGACGGTTGACATCTGCGCCTGTTTTGGCCTTACCGGCTGGATCTGGTGGTTTTAGTGTTTACACCGACGCCTCTTTGCAGGGTCTAGGGTGTGTTTTGATGCAGAATGAGCATGTGATTGCTTATGCGTCGAGGCAGTTGAAGCCTCATGAGGAGAACTATCCTGTTCATGATCTGGAATTAGCAGCGATCGTTTTTGCTTTGAAAATCTGGCGCCATTATCTGTATGGTGAGCGATTTGAGATTTTCACCGATCATAAGAGTTTGAAGTATCTGTTCACTCAGGCAGAGTTGAACATGCGTCAGCGTCGCTGGATGGATCTACTCAAGGATTATGATTGTGAGATCAAGTATCATCCAGGATCTGCGAATCTCACGGCTGATGCTCTTAGTCGCAAGGTGAGATTGTCTGCTCTTCAGACTTGTGCTGTATCTGGGATTATTCAGGATTTCTGTTCGATGGGATTCAATTATAAGCATCGGAAGGGATCAGAGAGTATCCGTGTGGCTACTATTTTGTCTGAACCAGTGTTGTACTCTCGGATTAGAGATGCTCAGATGTCTGATTCTAAGGTTCAGAAATTAGCTCGGTTGGCTGATGGAGATAATACTTCTGGTTTCCACTATCAGTCTCAGGGTCTTTTGTGCTTATCTGGTCGTGTTGTTGTACCGGAGGATGACACTTTGAGGGAGGAGATTTTGTCCCAGGCTCATCGTAGCAAGTTGAGTGTTCATCCGGGGAGCAACAAGATGTATAAAGATTTAAGGACTCGATTTTGGTGGAAAGGTATGAAACGCAATGTTTATCAGTATGTCTCCAAGTGCCTGGTCTGTCAGCAGGTAAAGGCAGAGTATCGACGACCTGGAGGTTTGTTGCAGAATCTTCCTATTCCGGAGTGGAAGTGGGAGCATATCACGATGGACTTCGTGACTCACTTGCCTATGTCTGTGGGGAATAGAGATGCTATCTGGGTTGTAGTAGATCGGCTTACCAAGTCTGCCCATTTTCTTCCGTATAACAGAGATTTCACTTTCGATCGGATGGCACGGTTGTACATTCAGGAGATTGTACGGTTTCATGGTGTGCCTGTGAGTATCGTTAGTGACAGAGATCCTCGATTTACGTCTAGATTTTGGGGTAGCTTTCAGCAAGCTTTGGGCACTACTTTGAGTTTGAGTACTGCGTATCACCCAGAGACTGACGGACAGTCAGAGAGGACTATTCGTACGCTTGAGGATATGTTGAGGTCTTGTGTGATGGATTTCGGGCCAGCTTGGCAGGATCATTTGCCACTGATAGAGTTTGCATACAACAACAGCTTTCATAGGAGTATTGGTATGTCTCCGTTTGAAGCGTTGTATGGTCGACGTTGTCGTACTCCTCTGTTCTGGGAGGAAGTCGGAGAACGACAGGTCGAGGGTCCAGAATTGATTCAGCAGGCCAAGGATAAAGTTCTTGTGATCAAGCAGCGGATTAAGACTGCTCAGGATCGACAAGCGAGTTATGCGAACACCAAGCGCAGGCCTCTTCATTTTGATGCAGGCGAGAAAGTGTTTCTCAAGGTATCACCTTTTCGGAGGATTCTGAGATTTGGACTCAAGGGTAAGCTATCTCCGAGATTCATTGGTCCTTTTGAGATCTTGGAATGTGTGGGAGATTTGGCCTACAGATTAGCCTTGCCACCGTATCTGTCTAGTGTTCACAATGTGTTTCATGTGTCCTTGTTGAGACGATACGTAGCGGATGAGTCCCATGTTTTGCATCCGACAGAAGTTCAGTTGAATCCGGATTTGTCTTTTGTAGAAAGACCGGTTTCGATCTTAGACCGGAAGGATAAGGTACTGCGGAATAAGACTATTCCTCTTGTCTTAGTGCAGTGGCAGCGCCGAGGTACTGAAGAAGCTACTTGGGAACTAGAGAGTCGCATGCGGTCAGAGCATCCTGAGTTGTTCTAGTTGTAGCATTTTCAGTTATGATTGTAATTTCAGTTGGGCTTTCAATTTGTAATTCATTCTTGAGATGAATGTATTGATTGTTCAGAATTGTTATTCTTCAGACTCGATTTCGCGGACGAAATCCTTTTTAGAGGGGGAGAATGTAGTATCCCGATGCCTAAATTGAGTAATTATTGGATTAATTATATTCTGCGAGTTCGGAAGGAACGAACCAGGATCGGACCGTCCGAAGAGGTTCGGATCGTCCGAAGTGGGTTCGGATGGACCGTTCGGTTCGGTGTCAGACCGAGTCTTGTCAACAGTAGACCGTGTCAGGGTTCGGATCGTCCGAAGAGGTTCGGATCGTCCGAAGACAGGTGGCTGGACACGTGGAAGACATGCAGAGTTCGGAACGTCCGAAGTGGATCGGATCGTCCGAAGTGCACAGGATCGGATCTTCCGAAGTGGATCGGATCGTCCGATCGTCGTCTATAAATAGAGGCGCGAGGCTTCACTTTTCAATTACCAATTCCGAGAGTTCCAGAGCGTTTTAGTCGTTTCTGATGGGTTTCTAGCTTTTCCCGAGGTTCGGGCACTAGCAGGGAGCTACTGGCTTTGTAGCGGAGCTGTGCTCTAGTTGGGAGCTAGCGGCATCAGTGGGCTGACTACGGACGCAGGTATGGTTCTAGGTTCCCTTGAGATTTGGAAGTATCTATTAGTCTAGTTAAGGCTTTTAGATGTGGTTTAGTGATATGGTATCACTTGGATTGTAGGCTTGATTCTAGGGCTGATTACTAGGATCTACTGGTTTGAGGTACGGAAGTACTATCCGAGATATCCTGGTTGAGTATGCTTTACTATGTGTTGCATGTTTATGTGTTGCATTATTATCTGACATATGATGCATGGTTTATTATGCGGCATTTGCATAATCATGTTGGGCCTGTTTATCTTTTGAGATAGCCTGTTCAGAGGGTGCTCAGCCCTCGGTTGTTGTGGATGGTTGGACCCCGTTGGCCGACGGTGGTCAGGATACCGGTATATCCACAGGTTTATGGTATGGGAGCCACCTCCTGGTGCGACGGCGCAGAGTGCTACATACCTTGACGTCATTTGCCTGAGCAGTTTTTCGTTATACCCAGACCCTGGTATCCAGTACATTTTGCATACATGCATGTCATAGTCTTGTATACTCATTCTTTCGGTACTGAGCGTTTTATGCTCACGTCCTCGGTTTATCTCTGTTTTGGACACCCTATTCGATGGGGCAGGTCTCAGGTTGGACGGTCCAGGAGGGAGAGGACAGGGAGCTAGCAGGGGTTGACCTGTAGTTGCTGGTATTTTATTCTTGGGATTTAGTTTGATTTGGTTGTTTTAGTATTCGTACTTACTGATTCGATCGGGCTGTATATGTTGTTTTTCCGCTGTTTATCTGATTCAGTTTTATTAAGTTAATTGCATGCTTAAGTTCTGATTAGTAGGTGATTCTGGAACGGGTCACTACAGTAAGCCTCCCAAATATTCTTATCTTAGAATATGGGGAGCCCTGCATATGTGAAGGAGGTAGTGGGAGATAAATTGGATTGTTGATCCATTTTATGTTACTTTGTGGGATATCCAAGGAATTAAGTTGGATATCATTTCTATCATCCCCAAGAAACAAAAGTGTTTGTTTCTAGGAATGCAACCTTTTTGGAAAAGGATTTTCTATTGGATAAAAAAAAAAAAAAGGGAGATGATAGAACTCGAAGAGGTTCGAGAGAAACCCACAATTATAGAACCCACACCCGATGAGCCAAGAGAGGAGATACAAGCTCCTAGCAGATACGAGAAAGTCTCGAGACCACCTATGAGGTATGGTCAGCTTCTTGAAGAAGGCCATGATGAGCCTAACCATGGATGTGATCCATGGACCTTCAAGGAAGCGTTATCTGATGCCAATTCATCCAAGTGACTTGAAGAAATGGAATCTGAGATGAATTCCATGCATTCGAACCAAGTGTAGGATCTTGTGGATCCACCTGTGGGAACTGTTCCCATAGGGACTTGGGGCGGATGGGAAGGTATTGACTTTCAAGGCGCGATTGGTGGCAAAAGGATGTACTCAAAGACAAGGAGTTGACTTTGAGGAAACCTTTTCCCAGTCGTAATGTTCAAGTCCATAAGGATTTTGCTAGCCATAGCTGCATGGTATGACTATGAGATATGGCAGATGGATGTTAAGACAGTCTTTCTTAATGGGGATTTTAAGAAAGTGATTTACATGTCTCAACCTGAAGGGTTTACATCTATCGGAAGTGAGCATATGGTATGTAAACTTCAGAGATCTATTTATGATCTAAAGCAGGCATCAAGGAGTTGGAACCTTAGATTCGATAGTACAATCAAAGAGTTTGATTTACTAAGAATCATGAGGGACCCTATGTGTATAAGAAGGTCAGTGGGAGTGTTGTGACATTCCTGGTGTTATATGTTGATGACATTCTACTCATTGGGAATGATGTAGGAATGTTGCAATCAGCTGAGATATGGTTAGCGAGTAAGTTCTCGATGCAGGACTTGGGTGAAGCATCTTTTGTATTGGGATACATATCTATAGAGATAGATCGAAAAGATGGCTTGGTCTCACCCAGTCCACATACATGATACCATCGTGAAGCGGTTCTCGATGGATGCGTCCTTGAGAGGACATCTACCAATGTGTCATGGCGTGTCCCTATCCAAGTCTGTCTCCTGAGACTGATGCAGAGATAGTGACGATGACACGCATTCCGCATGCTTCGGCAATTGGTAACATCATGTATGGGATGATATCTACACGTCCTGACGTGGCGTTTGCACTATATGTAGTGAAATGATATCATTCGAACCCTGGTCTTCCACACCTGAAAGCTGTGAAAGACATCCTCAAGTAGTTGAGAAGGACCAATAAAGTGTTCTTGGTCTATGGGGTGGAGAACTAAAATTGGAAGGCTATACCGACTCTAGCTTCCAAAGCGATATCGATGACTCAAAGTCAACCTCTAGTTTCGTATTCATGCTCAACGGTGCTGCTGTCTCTTGGAAGAGTTCCAAGCAAGACAATATTACGGATTCCAGCACAGAGGCCGAATACATTGCTGCATCAGATGCAGCAAGAGAGGCTGTTTGGATAAGGAATTTCGTCCAAGAGTTGGACGTCATTCCTAATGGAATTGCTCCTATCCCGGTGTTGTGTGACAACACGGGAGCTATAGCTCAAGCAAAGGAGCCAAGGTCTCATCAGAAATCCAAACTAGTATTGAGAAAGTACCACATCCTCGGAGAGATTGTGGAATGAAGAGTACTGTCTATTGACAAAGTCGGCTCCGCAGATTATGTTGTTGATCCACTAGCTAAGCCTTTACCTGGACCATTATTCGACAAGCATCGCGAATCAATGGGTTTTTAGCATATGGGTAGTTGGCTCTAGTGCAAGTGGGAGATTGTTAGAGTAGGTGCCCGTCGAGCCAAGTGTTGGCCGAGTGTTCACAATGAAACTCTATGTATAAGCAGTCTTTATTTTAATAATATTTGAAATTATTACTTTGGCAAATCTTTATCTGTATACCCATGCTAGCTGCATAGATAAAGCCCTTGAATATACAAATAGTAGAAAGAATATGAGATGCTCATATGATGAGTATCATGAAACTCATATTTGTAATACTGTATATTCTAAACGGTTCCTAGTCGATTCAGCCGCCACTAAGAAGGATATAGGCCGCTCGAGTTAGAGACTAGTATCTGCGATGTGAGTACCATGTTTCATTGGTAGGGGACATTGTGATGTCCGAACATGCAGATAGGTGCTCCTTGTAGAGTGCACTGAACAACCCTCCATAAAAGGACTTTCCAAGTGGTTCTCACTTATCGAGTGGAAAAGTCCTGGTTTATGGTTGTACAGAATTAGTCCTTATGACCCGGGACAACATTGAGACTCTATGTGCTAGAATTACACTTTGACTTGTTTACCGACTCTCATGGGGTCATCAGGTGGCAAGGTTGGGTGTTCTGTCGAAACACATAGGAGTCGATGCATTGTAGTCGGGGATTCACCGCTTACCTTCGGGTATGGATATCCTATGTGTTATCATGTGTATGTAGATCGAAATCTCTGGCCAGAGTATGGTTGTAATTATGAAAGGGGTTTCATAGATTACACCATCGATGCAACTACGACATGACACATAGTATCGATTCATTGACAACTCTCGATAAGCCAATGGTTGTCGAATCGATCGGGATATATGAGTTGAAGGGACCGTACTGTACGCTAACCATAATTGAATGGTTCTTGCAGGCACTATCATGTGATACCTAGGGAATCACGTAAGCGATGCTGCTAGGCGTTTAACGTGATTGGTTGGGTACTATCAGACTTGAGTTCTGACGTTCTTACTATCAAGGAGTTGATAAGTAAGAATGGAGCAATTGGGGTATGCTCGAATAAGGACATGTTTAGTCCGAATCACATGGAGATGTGAACCCACGGCTAGTTGTATCAATGAACCATTGAGGGCCACACAAGTACTAGCTTTGTAAATCCCGATGAGAAGTAAAAATAGTTCAATGTGTTGAACGGCTTATAAAGGAGTTTATAAGCGTAAAGGAAAATTAGAAGTATGACTTCTATAAAGGAGAAAATAGTTCAATGTGTTGAACGGCTTATAAATGTGTTTATAAGTGTAAAGAAAAATAGAAGTATGACTTCTATGAGAGAAATATAAATTTTAATTCATGGAAGTGTTCCTAGATTAAAATTTGGCCAAGTGACTAATGTTTTTGAAAATTGTGATTTTCATAAACATTATTATGGACTAAATTAAATTAATTCAAGTGTTGAATTAATTAAACACTAGTGGGCCTAGTAGAGCCCAAATAATTAAATTAATTCAAGTGTTGGATTAATTAAATAATATTGAGTCTTGTAGAGCTCAATTAAAATAATTATTTAAACTAGTGGGACTTGGGTAAATTCAAGTAATGTTTAATTAGTCTCAAATATGTTTGAGATAATTAAATTTAGTCCAAAGTTTTTAATTTGATTAAAAACTATATTATATGCATGCATGGGAGGTGAAGAGTTGGGGAATACTTTTGATTAAAATAATGGTTGGCATGCAACTTTTTGTATCAACTTTTTGCAACCCCAAGAGAACTCTTCCCTCCTCCATTCCAAGCAATATGGCCGAAATCTCCCTCTCCCATTTCTCTCCAATTTTTCTTCCATTTTGTGTTCTTCAATTGTTGGAGAATACTCACTTCTCTTTGATAAATCCTCAAATATTTCTAGTGCAATATTTGAGGGGATTTACCTAGTTGGTGGTGGGCTTAATTTTGGAGTAAGGAGGAGGCTTGAAGATCTTCATCCATTCAAGAGCTTTGTTGTTTAACAACAAAGTTGGAGCCACAATCAATCTTTTAAAGATTGATAGGTATATTTTCTAAACACACTATGAATGTCATTTTTGTGTTTTATTGCATTTGTTGCACAAAAGATAGGGGTGGCCGAAATTTTTGATTATAAACTTGATTTTTTAAAACTTCCGTTGCGCTTCCGGCCACCGTAACCGATCCGCTTTCACTTTTTAATAATAGCACGCAAAAATGTTCCCAAAGTTCTATTGACAACTTCAGTTTGTCCATCCGTTTGAGGATGAAAAGTAGTAGAAGACAAAAATTTTGTGCCAAGTTTAGCCCAGAAAGTCTTCCAAAAGTAACTCAATAATTTAACATCGCGACCAGAAACAATAGTCCTAGGCATGCCATGCAACCTAGCGACTTCTCTAAAGAACAAATCCGCAATGTTTTAAAGCATCATCGGTTTTATGACAAGCTATAAAAAGTGTCATCTTAGAGAATCTATCCACAACAACGAAAATAGAATCCCTACCCCTCTTAGTCCTAGGCAACCCAAAATAAAGTCCATACAAATGTCAATCCAAAATCTTTTTAAGAATAGCACGCAAAAGTGTTTCCAAAGTTCTATTGACAACTTCAGTTTGTCCATCCGTTTGAGAAGGACAAGTAGTAGAAAACAACAATTTTGTGCCAAGTTTAGCACATAAAGTCTTCCAAAAGTAACTCAAGAATTTAACATCGCGATCAGAAGCAATAGTCCTAGTTAGGCCAGGCAACCTAACGACTTCTCTAAAGAACAAATCCACAATGTTTGAAGCATCATCGATTTTATGACAAGTTATAAAATGTGCCATCTTAGAGAATCTATCCACAACAACGAAAATAGAATCCCTCCCTATCTTAGTCCTAGGCAACCCAAAATAAAGTCCATAGAAATGTCAATCCAAGTTCTTTTTAATAATAGCACGCAAAAAAGTTCCCAAAGTTCTATTGACAACTTCAGTTTGTCCATCCGTTTGAGGATGACAAGTAGTAGAAAACAACAATTTTGTGCCAAGTTTAGCCCATAAAGTCTTCCAAAAGTAACTCAATAATTTAACATCGCGACCAGAAACAATAGTCCTAGGCATGCCATGCAACCTAGCGACTTCTCTAAAGAACAAATCCGCAATGTTTGAAGCATCATCGATTATATCACAAGCTATAAAATGTGCCATCTTAGAGAATCTATCCACAACAACGATAATAGAATCTCTCCCTTTCTTAGTCCTAGGCAACCCAAAATAAAGTCCATAGAAATGTCAATCCAAGTTCTTTTTAAGAATAGCACGCAAAAGTGTTCCCAAAGTTCTATTGACAACTTCAGTTTGTCCATCCGTTTGAAGATGACAAGTAGTAGAAAACAACAATTTTTTGCCAAGTTTAGCCAAGAAAGTCTTCCAAAAGTAACTCAAGAATTTAACATCGCGACCAGAAACAATAGTCCTAGGCATACCATGCAACCTAGCGACTTCTCTAAATAACCAATCCGCAATGTTTGAAGCATCATCGGTTTTATGACAAGCTATAAAATGTGTCATCTTAGAGAATCTATCCACAACAACAAAAATAGAATCCCTCCCCTTCTTAGTCCTAGGCAACCCAAAATAAAGTCCATAGAAATTTCAATCCAAGTTCTTTTTAAGAATAGCTCGCAAAAGTGTTCCCAAAGTTCTATTGACAACTTCAGTTTGTCCGTCCGTTTGAGGATGACAAGTAGTAGAAAACAACAATTTTGTGCCAAGTTTAGCCCAGAAAGTCTTCCAAAAGTAACTCAAGAATTTAACATCGTGACCAGAAACAATAGTCCTAGGAATACCATGCAACCTAGCGACTTCTCTAAATAACAAATCCGCAATGTTTGAAGCGTCTTCGGTTTTATGACAAGCTATAAAATGTGCCATCTTAGAGAATCTATCCACAACAACAAACATAGAATCCCTCCCCTTTTTATTCCTAGGCAAACAAAAAATAAAGGCCATAGAAATGTCAATCCAAGTTCTTTTTAAGAATAGCACGCAAAAGTGTTCCCAAAGTTCTATTGACAACTTCAGTTTGTCCATTCGTTTGAGGATGACAAGTAGTAGTAAACAACAATTTTGTGCCAAGTTTAGCCCAGAAAGTCTTCCAAAAGTAACTCAATAATTTAACATCGCGACCAGAAACAATAGTCCTAGGCATGCCATGCAACCTAGCGACTTCTCTAAAGAACAAATCCGCAATGTTTGAAGCATCATCGGTTTTATGACAAGCAATAAAATGTGTCATCTTAGAGAATCTATCCACAACAAGAAAAATAGAATCCCTCCTCTTCTTAGTCCTAGGCAACCCAAAATAAAGTCCATAGAAATGTCAATCCAAGTTCTTTTTAAGAATAGCACGCAAAAGTGTTCCCAAAGTTCTATTGACAACTTCAGTTTGTCCATCCGTTTGAGGATGAAAAGTAGTAGAAAACAACAATTTTGTGCCAAGTTTAGCCCATAAAGTCTTCCAAAAGTAACTCAAGAATTTAACATCGCGATCAGAAGCAATAGTCCTAGTCATGCCATGCAACCTAACGACTTCTCTAAAGAACAATGTTTGAAGCATCATCGGTTTTATGACAAGCTATAAAAAGTGTCATCTTAGAGAATCTATCCACAACAACGAAAATAGAATCCCTACCCTTCTTAGTCCTAGGCAACCCAAAATAAAGTCCATACAAATGTCAATCCAAAATCTTTTTAAGAATAGCACGCAAAAGTGTTTCCAAAGTTCTACTGACAACTTCAGTTTGTCCATCCGTTTGAGGAGGACAAGTAGTAGAAAACAACAATTTTGTGCCAAGTTTAGCACATAAAGTCTTCCAAAAGTAACTCAAGAATTTAACATCACGATCAGAAGCAATAGTCCTAGTTAGGCCATGCAACCTAACGACTTCTCTAAAGAACAAATCCACAATGTTTGAAGCATCATCGATTTTATGACAAGCTATAAAATGTGCCATTTTAGAGAATCTATCCACAACAACGAAAATAGAATCCCTCCCTATCTTAGTCCTAGGCAATCCAAAATAAAGTCCATAGAAATGTCAATCCAAGTTCTTTTTAATAATAGCACGCAATAATGTTCTCAAAGTTCTATTGACAACTTCAGTTTGTCCATCCGTTTGAGGATGACAAGTAGTAGAAAACAACAATTTTGTGCCAAGTTTAGCCCATAAAGTCTTCCAAAAGTAACTCAATAATTTAACATCGCGACCAGAAACAATAGTCCTAGGCATGCCATGCAACCTAGCGACTTCTCTAAAGAACAAATCCGCAATGTTTGAAGCATCATCGGGTATATGACAAGCTATAAAATGTGCCATCTTAGAGAATCTATCCACAACAACGAAAAATAGAATCTCTCCCTTTCTTAGTCCTAGGCAACCCAAAATAAAGTCCATAGAAATGTCAATCCAAGTTTTTTTTAAGAATAGCACGTAAAAATGTTCCCAAAGTTCTATTGACAACTTCAGTTTGCCATCCGTTTGAGGATGACAAGTAGTAGAAAACAACAATTTTGTGCCAAGTTTAGCCCATAAAGTCTTCCAAAAGTAACTCAAGAATTTAACATAACGACCAGAGACAATAGTCCTAGGCATGCCATGCAACCTAGCTGTGACACCCCGATCCTCTTTTAAAATAAATACGCAGCGGAAATAAAATTTTCTCTTTAAAATATACGGAAGGAGTTTCAAAAATACATTTCATCAAATATCTTTACAAAATAAATACATGATCATTTAAATGACATAACAAAAACAAAACATCATTCCTATGATCATGCCAAAATCCTCCTTCCAACGGTGTATGCATATGACCCCCGATCTACAGTCAACGTCCCGAGGCACCACTCTGATCTGCATCACATGAAAATAACTGAAATGAGAATAAATCTCAGCAAGTGGAACTCTTATATAACAATGAACAATAACTCTGTAAAACATCTCTTTGAAATCATAAATACCATCAACTCTGAACTGTAAACTCTGAATATCAATAATATAGCAATAGCATAAAATATGATGGTATTTCTCTTTTGCTCTGGGGATTGATATCAATAGTATCTCTGCTCTGGGGTTGCTCGTATCCCAAATCGATATAAATACCGATAACTCTGAGGGATATAAGCCTCTGGGCGATGATCATCTAATATTGCATGCAATCTCTGACTATGTATTTATCAATCCGAAAACATTTAAACTCTTCTCTGGTTTTAACAATCACTTTGAACTCTATATATCTCTTTGTATTCCCTTTAATCAATAATGAGACATACAATGCCTCCAATACATATAACAATACATACTATGGATCAAATGAAAGGGAATAACACAATAAACTCTTTGAAACACATACATATATAATCATGTGAGCAAAAGGAATGAATTTCCACTTACAAACCACAACAAACACCTCAACTTAGCTCTTGATCACCACCTACAACAAATAATCCACAAATAACACCAATATCAACTAAATATCCAAGATTACAAGCTAAATAATCCATAAATCCACATAAACAACCCACCTAAACAACTCTTAATTTACAACCTTAACAGAATCGCACCAAAAACTTACCCAAGCTTCCTAGCACCAAGGAGAACGTCGAACTCAAGTCGAAATTCCAAACAAACGCTTGAATCGAAGATAGGAAAGGAAAGAAATGACTAAAAACCCTAGAAATGGAGAGAAAAGTCGAGAATGGAGGAGAAAAGAAAGGGAAAGTATGGCCAACCACTCCAAAAAGTAGCTTAAAAACTCGCCCATATCTTCACCGCGGGTGCGCCAACACAAGGACCGCGGGTGCGCAATGGCTACGGCATTCTCAAAAATTCTGGAACACGAACAGCGCGGGTGCGGCGACGCAAGCAGCGCGGGTGCGGTCTCTACCGCAGGGGCGGTCTCTACATCACCGCGGGTGCGGTGTGCTCACGGCATTCCAACTCCAAAACAGCACAGTACACCGCGGGGGCACTCCAGTTAAGAGCGCGGGTGCACTCAAGCCACGGCCAAGCACTATTCCCATGCAACTAGAATCGATCCGAAACTCTGAAACGAACAACCAACATCATCTAATACCTCAAGACAATAAAACTAACAATACTATAGCCCAAAAATACAACTCTGAACATCTAATCAAATATCCCAAATAACAAACGAAACTTAAATCGTACCGTACACTGGGCTCGGCTATTACAATCTCCCCCCCTTAAGGGAATTTCGTCCGCGAAATTGACGTCACGGCACGAACAACTCAGGATACTTCTCTCTCATCTCATCCTCTGGTTCCCACGTAGCCTCCTCTAACAAATGGTTCCTCCAAAGAACTTTGACAATGCCGATCTCTTTGTTCCTCAGAACTCTAACTGTGTGATCCAAAATCTGAATCGGAATCTCTTGATATGTCAAATTCGGCGTCAAGTCCAATGGCTCATGGCGTAGAACATGGGAAGGATCTGCAACATACTTCCTGAGCATCGAAACGTGAAACACATTATGAACTCTGTCAAGATCTGGAGGTAGGGCTAATCTGTAGGCTCGATCGCCAACTCTGTCCAATATCTCGAATGGACCAATAAATCTAGGACTCAACTTGCCCTTCTTGCCAAATCTCATCACACCCTTGAGAGGTGCTATCTTCAGAAACACGTGGTCGCCAATCTCGAACTGCAAAGGTCTGCGACGAACATCTGCATAGCTCTTCTGTCTGGACTGGGCAGTCTTCATCCTTTCTCTGATAACAGCAACAACATCAGCAGTCTGCTGGACCAACTCTGGTCCCAACATCTTCCTCTCACCAACCTCGTCCCAATACAAGGGAGACCTGCACTTCCTGCCATAAAGTGCCTCATACGGTGCCATGCCAATCGTCGCCTGGTAGCTATTATTATAAGTGAACTCAGCCAAAGGCAACAAAGAATCCCAGCTACCTGGAAAGTCTATAGTACACGCTCTGAGCATATCCTCAAGAATCTGAATGACTCTCTCTGACTGACCATCACTCTGAGGATGATAGGCTGTACTGAACGCTAATCGCGAACCCATAGCTCTGTGCAAACTCTTCCAAAACTCTGAAGTAAATCTGGGGTCACGATCAGACACGATCGACACAGGAACACCATGAAGTCTGACAATCTCTGCTATGTAGTCCTCGGCATACTGGTTCATCGAATACGTCGTCTTGACTGGAAGAAAGTGCGCTGACTTAGTCAATCTATCAACGATAACCCAAATAGAATTGAAACCTCTCCGCACTCTGGGAAGACCAGTCACGAAATCCATCGTAATATGCTCCCACTTCCACTGAGGAATCGGCAACGACAACAATGTCCCAGCAGGTCTCTGGTGCTCAATCTTCACCTGCTGACAAGTAAGGCACTGAGAAATGAACACGGCAACATCCTTCTTCATACCTGGCCACCAGTAGAGTCGACGAAGATCCTGATACATCTTCGTACTGCCTGGATGAATCGAATACGGCGCGGTATGAGCCTCTGTCAGAATATCTCTACGAATATCGTCGCCAGAAGGAACACAAATACGACCTCTGAAAGTCACCAAACCATCACCATTCAAAGCAAACTCTGAATTACCTCTAATCTCTGCTCTATCTCTCAACTCTGTCAACTGAACATCAGTCGACTGCTCTCTACGAATCCTGTCCGTCAAAGAAGATCGAATAACCAATGCTGAAAGACGAGCAATGGTGCCTGGAATCACTAGATCAATATCCTCTCTCTGCAAATCCATCAGTAACGGTCTCTGAATCAAAGAACTCAATGAAACACTCGACTTGCGGCTTAAAGCATCAGCCACAACATTCGCCTTCCCTGGGTGATAACTGATAGTCACATCGTAATCTTTGACCAGCTCTAACCACCTCCTCTGCCGCATATTGAGCTCTTTCTGCGAGAACAGATACTTCAAACTCTTGTGGTCTGTGAAGATCTCACACTTTTCGCCATACAGATAATGTCTCCAAATCTTAAGGGCGAAAACCACAGCTGCTAGCTCCAAATCGTGCGTCGGATAATTCTTCTCATAATCCTTCAACTGGCGAGAAGCATAGGCAATGACCTTACCTCTCTGCATCAACACTGCACCGAGACCCTTCTTCGACGCATCGGTAAAGACCACAAAATCCTCTGAACCACTGGGCAATGCGAGAATAGGAGCTGACGTCAATCTATCCTTCAACTCCTGAAATGCGCTCTGGCAATCTATAGACCACTCGAACTTCACAGTCTTCCTTGTCAGATTGGACAATGGCAGGGCAATCTTGGAAAAATCCGAAATAAAACGACGATAATAACCCGCCAAACCAAGGAAACTGCGTACCTCTGAAACAGTCGTAGGAATAGGCCACTTCTGAATCGCCTCTATCTTCATCGGATCAACAGCAATGCCATCCCTCGAAACGACATGGCCTAGAAAAGAAATCTGATCCAGCCAAAACTCACACTTCTTCAACTTAGCAAACAACCTCCGCTCTCTCAGCAACTGGAGAACAACTCTGAGATGCTCTGAATGAAGCTCTCTGGTCTTGGAATAGATCAATATATCGTCGATAAAGACAATGACGAAGCTATCCAAATACGGCTTGAACACACGGTTCATCAGGTCCATGAAAACAGAAGGGGCATTGGTCAAACCAAAAGACATCACGAGAAACTCATAGTGACCATACCTGGTCCTGAAAGCCGTCTTAGGGATATCAGACTCCCTAACCTTCAACTGATAGTAGCCAGACCGAAGATCAATCTTCGAGAAAACAGTGGCACCCTGGAGTTGGTCAAATAGATCGTCAATCCGTGGCAACGGATACTTGTTCTTGATCGTCACTTTGTTGAGCTCTCTGTAATCGATACACAGACGCAAAGACCCGTCCTTCTTCTTAACAAATAGAACCGGAGCTCCCCAAGGCGAAGAACTCGGACGAATGAAACCCTTATCTAGAAGATCCTGCAACTGCGTCTTCAACTCTTTCATCTCGGTAGGAGCCATCCTATACGGAGCCTTAGAAATAGGAACCGTACCTGGAGCAAGATCAATAACAAACTCTACATCTCTATCCGGCGGCAAACCCGGAACATCATCCTCAAACACATCCGCAAACTCCCTCACCACATCAATATCATCAATATTCAACTTAATCAGTCTATCCATATCCACAACAGATGCTAGAAAAACATCACAACCTCTACACAATAGCCTCTCAGCATCAAGACACGAAATAAAAGGAAGGACCAGCGAAGTACCTGAGCTGGCGAGAACTCCTCCCTGGTCATCATCTGCAAAAGTCACCGTCTTAGCAACGCAATCAATAACAGCACGATAGGTCGACAGCCAATCCATGCCAAGAATAACATCAAAGGCAACCATCGGGATCACAATCAAATCAGCAAAGACCTCTCGATCAACAAAACGAACGGGGCACGCATACACTATGGAAGTCGGGCACAAAACATCTCCCGAAGGCAAAACAACACTAAGCTGAAGGGGAATAACAGAAGGAACTATACCCAAAGATCTCAAAAACAATTCAGACATAAAAGAATGAGTAGCACCAGTATCAATCAAAGTAGTAGCTACTCTGCCTGAAATTAAAATGGAACTAGAGATTACAGAAGAATTACGATTAATACCTTCCTTAGTCATCGAAAAGATACGACCCTGCACCTTCTCCTGGCTAGCTCCCCTAGGACAATCTCTGGAAATATGGCCTGGCATGCCACAACGATAACAAGAACGAGTGCCAAATCTACACTCTCCACGATGGGGTCTGCCACACTTGGGACACAAAGATCTCTCAGAATCAGACGGAGCAACTGGCACTGACGGTGGCCTAGGACTCTGATCCACCTTGCCCTTCCCCTTGAATCGATCTCTGCCACGCTGACCTGAACTCTGGCCTCTTTGAACATTAGCCTGGTGCCTCGCCTGTCTCTCCCTGGCGATATCTTTCTCGTCCTGCTCTGCTAGCAACGCCTTGGACACAATCTCCTTGAAAGTCACAGCCTTGGACATATTGATATCACGCCTGATCTCCGCTCTAAGGCCTCGAATGAAGTGAGCACCTTTATCTTTATCACTGGTAGCAATGTACGGAGCAAAAAGGCAACCCTCCTCGAACTTGAGAATATACTCGTCCACATTCAAGCTCCCCTGACGAAGCTCCAAGAACTCTGTGACCTTCCTCGCTCGCAGTGCATCAGGAAAGTACTTGTCGTAGAAAAGCTCAGTAAACTCAGACCACTTCAAAGTAGAAACATCAATGCCAACCTTGGTCGCATTCCACCAGAAACGTGCAGCTTTAACCAGCATGAAAACAGCACAACTGATACGGTCTCTGTCCTCATAGTGGAGATGATCAAAAATCGCCTCCAAAGCCTTGACCCACTCTACTGCAGCTAAAGGATCGGAGCTGCCTGGAAACTCGGGTGGATCCATCCTCTTAAACGCAGAAAAGATAGCATCAGAACCAACTGCTACTGGAGCAACCTGCCCCCTACCTTGGTCTCTGCCCTGGCCTGCTCCTTGCAGTCTAAGCAACTGCTGGATCTGCTCACTGTGAACCTTAGCCTGCTCCTTCAGTAACTTGCCGAACTCGTCGACAACTCTCGAGGACGAACTATCCTCCCCCTCTGACGCCTTACGCTTAGGAGGCATCCTCTACTCTACAATGCTCACAAGATACCAATCAATACATAACAATAGATAGATGCAAAGAAAACATACCCGGACAGTTGAAAGTAGACGAAGTCATATGCATTGGTCCGAAGAACACCGCTCTGATACCACTAAATGTGACACCCCGATCCTCTTTTAAAATAAATACGCAGCGGAAATAAAATTTTCTCTTTAAAATATACGGAAGGAGTTTCAAAAATACATTTCATCAAATATCTTTACAAAATAAATACATGATCATTTAAATGACATAACAAAAACAAAACATCATTCCTATGATCATGCCAAAATCCTCCTTCCAACGGTGTATGCATATGACCCCCGATCTACAGTCAACGTCCCGAGGCACCACTCTGATCTGCATCACATGAAAATAACTGAAATGAGAATAAATCTCAGCAAGTGGAACTCTTATATAACAATGAACAATAACTCTGTAAAACATCTCTTTGAAATCATAAATACCATCAACTCTGAACTGTAAACTCTGAATATCAATAATATAGCAATAGCATAAAATATGATGGTATTTCTATTTTGCTCTGGGGATTGATATCAATAGTATCTCTGCTCTGGGGTTGCTCGTATCCCAAATCGATATAAATACCGATAACTCTGAGGGATATAAGCCTCTGGGCGATGATCATCTAATATTGCATGCAATCTCTGACTATGTATTTATCAATCCGAAAACATTTAAACTCTTCTCTGGTTTTAACAATCACTTTGAACTCTATATATCTCTTTGTATTCCCTTTAATCAATAATGAGACATACAATGCCTCCAATACATATAACAATACATACTATGGATCAAATGAAAGGGAATAACACAATAAACTCTTTGAAACACATACATATATAATCATGTGAGCAAAAGGAATGAATTTCCACTTACAAACCACAACAAACACCTCAACTTAGCTCTTGATCACCACCTACAACAAATAATCCACAAATAGCACCAATATCAACTAAATATCCAAGATTACAAGCTAAATAATCCATAAATCCACATAAACAACCCACCTAAACAACTCTTAATTTACAACCTTAACAGAATCGCACCAAAAACTTACCCAAGCTTCCTAGCACCAAGGAGAACGTCGAACTCAAGTCGAAATTCCAAACAAACGCTTGAATCGAAGATAGGAAAGGAAAGAAATGACTAAAAACCCTAGAAATGGAGAGAAAAGTCGAGAATGGAGGAGAAAAGAAAGGGAAAGTATGGCCAACCACTCCAAAAAGTAGCTTAAAAACTCGCCCATACCTTCACCGCGGGTGCGCCAACACAAGGACCGCGGGTGCGCAATGGCTACGGCATTCTCAAAAATTCTGCAACACGAACAGCGCGGGTGCGGCGACGCAAGCAGCGCGGGTGCGGTCTCTACCGCAGGGGCGGTCTCTACATCACCGCGGGTGCGGTGTGCTCACGGCATTCCAACTCCAAAACAGCACAGTACACCGCGGGGGCACTCCAGTTAAGAGCGCGGGTGCACTCAAGCCACGGCCAAGCACTATTCCTGTAATAGCCGAGCCCGGTGTACGGTATGGTTTAAGATTTTGTATGATTATTGGCTATTTGGGTAAGTTTAAGTATAGTTTGAATGTTAAGAGTTTCGAGTTATGATTTATAGTATGGTTGGTTATAGATGATGTGCAGTGTTATTGTAGCGGCGTTACGATTAAATTCATGATAAATGGTATATTGATCCAAATGAGGTGAGGCCAATTGTAGTGGTTAGATAAGACATAAGGCTATAACTTTCGTATTTTGAGTTTTGTTCAAATCATTGTGGAAGGTAAGCCAAAAGTGTCCCGAAGTGTGTCGTGTGATTCGACGTTCCTCCAGTGACACAGGTTGGGAGATTTAGCATAACTTTTTACTCAGACATCCAAATGATCTGAAATTTTGAGGGAGTCAGGATAAGACATAGAGCTACAACTTTGTAGTTTACCACTTTTTCTAATTCGGAAGGGAAGAGGCGTTTCTGAGGCGATCTTTGAAGAAGCTGTGCGCAGAGTAAGATTTGGTCCGAAGGTAGAGCGCACCCGCGGTCATGTAAGGACCGCACCCGCGGTCTCAGTGGTTCAGAAAATGGTTTTTGGTCGTAGGCTTGGCGCACCCGCGGTCCTTGTGTTGGCGCACCCGCGGTCATGCATTATTGAGGTATGGGCGAAGCTTTAAGTTGCTTTTTGGTTGAGTTGACTTCACTTTTCACCTTACCTTTCCTCCATTCTCGTTTTTCCTCTCTAGAAACAAGGGTTTCCTTCATTTCATTTCATTTCCTACCTTTGATTCTTGGATCTAGTTCGATTTTCGACTTGAGATCGTGGTTCTCCTTGGTGCTAGGAAGCTTAGGTAAGTTTTTGGTTGAATTCTATCATGGTTTTGGAAATGGCATGCTATAGGTTGGAGTATTGGTTGGTTCTATGGATTATTTAACTTGTATTTTTGGATATATTGTTGATGTTGGTGTTATTTATGGATTATTGTTGTAGGTGGTGAACCAAGAGCTTATTTGAGGTGTTCTATTGGGTTGTAAGTGGAATTTCATCCTTTTTGCTCACATGATATTATATGTATTGTGTTTTAAAGGTTTCAAAGTGTTATTCCCTTCCATTGATCCATTGTTATGTATTGATTTCATTGATTATCTATTGGAGGCATTGATGTCTCACTATTGTTAAAAGGGAATACAAGAAAATATAGAGATTGCGAAACGACGGCTTTAAATGATATTCAGAGTTCAAATGTTTTATTGGATTGATTAATCATAGTCAGAGCATTGCATGCAATTAGATGATCATCGACCATAGGCTTTTATCCCCTCACAGTTATCGATTTATATCGATGGGATATTGGCAACCATAGTCACAGATACTATTGATATCAATCCAACCATAAAAAAGAGAAATACCATCGTATTGCTATCTATTGCTATTGCTATTGCTACAGTTATTGCTACAGTATTCATGTTTCAGAGTTGATGGTATTTATGATTTCAAAGTCATGTTTTACAGAGTATACTATGTATCATTGCTATGTAGAGTTCCACTTGCTGAGTTTTTATACTCATTTCAGTTATTTCATGTGATGCAGATCAGAGTGGCGGCCCGGGACGTTGACTGTGGACTGGGGGTCATATGCATACACCGTTGGAAGGAAGATTTTGGCATGATCATAGGAATGATGTTTTGTATTTTGTTTTGTCATTCGAATGATCATGTGTTACTATTTTGTAAAGATGTTTAAAGAAATGCATTTTGAAACTCCTTCCATATTTTAAAGAAAAATTTATTTCCGCTGCGTATTTTATTTAAAGAGGTCAGGGGTGTCACAATTCCCATGCAACTAGAATCGATCCGAAACTCTGAAACGAACAACCAACATCATCTAATACCTCAAGACAATAAAACTAACAATACTATAGCCCAAAAATACAACTCTGAACATCTAATCAAATATCCCAAATAACAAACGAAACTTAAATCGTACCGTACACTGGGCTCGGCTATTACACTAGCGACTTCTCTAAAGAACAAATCCGCAATGTTTGAAGCATCATCGGTTTTATGACAAGCTATAAAATGTGCCATCTTAGAGAATCTATCCAAAACAACGATAATAGAATCCCTCCCTTTCTTAGTCCTAGGCAACCCAAAATAAAGTCCATAGAAATGTCAATCCAAGTTCTTTTTAAGAATAGCACGCAAAAGTGTTCCCAAAGTACTATTGACAACTTCAGTTTGTCCATCCGTTTGAGGATGACAAGTAGTAGAAAACAACATTTTTGTGCCAAGTTTAGCCCATAAAGTATTCCAAAAGTAACTCAAGAATTTAACATCGCGATCAAAAGCAATAGTCCTAGTCAGGCCACGCAACCTAACGACTTCTTTAAAGAACAAATCCGCAATGTTTGAAGCATCATCGGTTTTATGACAATTTATAAAATGTGACATCTTAGAGAATCAATCCACAACAACGAAAAATAGAATCTCTCCCTTTCTTAGTCCTAGGCAACCCCAAAATAAAGTCCATAGAAATGTCAATCCAAGTTCTTTTTAAGAATAGCACGCAAAAGTGTTCCCAAAGATCTATTGCCAACTTCAGTTTGTCCATCCGTTTGAGGATGACAAGTAGTAGAAAACAACAATTTTGTGCCAAGTTTAGCACATAAAGTCTTCCAAAAGTAACTCAAGAATTTAACATCGCGATCAGAAGCAATAGTCCTAGTCAGGCCATGCAACCTAACGACTTCTTGAAAGGGATCGATATACGGTGTTCAAAATCGCAACGGAAGCACAAAAGTGTTTTCAAAACATGAAAACCGAAATTTTGGTATAAAAATTTTTCAAAATTGAACACCATGTACTAGTTGTGCAAACATATACAAAAATCTCAACTTTCAAGCATAGGGTGTTGAGAAAATTACCTATCAATCACAAGGATTGATTTTATGGCTCCAACTAAGGTGTAAACACCTTAGCTCTTGAAGGTAGACAATCTACAAGCTCCACCTTTCTTTTGGACTCCTTTCTTCCAATCAAGCCCACCACCAACTAGGTAGATCCCCTCACATTTTGCACTAGAAAAATGTGAGGATTTTTCAAAGAGAAGATAGTGTTTTCTCCAACAAATTGAAGAACACAAAAGGAAGGAAAAATGGAGAGAATAATGAGAGAAGTTTCGGCCATGAGAGAGAGAGAAGGGGAGGGAATGAGTTGTCTTGGTGTGTGAAAAAGTAGTCACTCACTTTTGCATGCCATGCAATTTTTTAATGAAAATAATTCCCCAACCCTTCACCTCCCAAGCATGCTTTGCATGTGGGCTTGTAACAATTTACAAGGGCCCATGGACTTTTATTTAAATTGTCTCAAACACATTTGAGCCCAATTAATCTTTACTTGATTTTACTCAAGCCCACTAGTTAAATAATTATTTCCAATTGGGTTCTATAAGGCCCAATGTTATTTAATTAATTCAACACTTGAATTAATTTAATTATTTGGACTCTACTAGGTCCACTAGTGTTTAATTAATTCAACACTTGAATTAATTTAATTTAGTCCATAATAATGTTTATGAAAATCACAATTTTCAAATACATTATTCACTCGGCCAAATTTTAATTTAGGAACACTTCCATAAATTAAAATTTACATTTCTCTCATAGAAGTCATACTTCTATTTTTCTTTACACTTATAAACTCATTTATAAGTCGTTCAACACATTGAACTATTTTCTCCTTTATAGAAGTCATACTTCTAATTTTCCTTACGCTTATAAACTCCTTTATAAGCCGTTCAACACATTGAACTATTTTTACTTCTCAATGGGATCTAGAAAGCTAGTACTTGTGTGGCCCTCAATGGTTCATTGATACAACTAGCCGTGGGTTCACATCTCCATGTGATTCGGACTAAACATGTCCTTATATGAGCATACCCCAATTGCTCCATTCTTATTTATCAACACCTTGATAATAAGAACGTCAGAACTCAAGTCTGATAGTACCCAACCAATCATGTTAAACGCCTAGCAGCATCGCTTACATGATTCCCTAGGTATCAAATGATAGTGCCTGCAAGAACCATTCTATTATGGTTAGCGTACAGTACGGTCCCTTCAACTCATATATCCCGATCGATTCGACAACCATTGGTTTATCGAGAGTTGTCAATGAATCGATACTATGTGTCATGTTGTAGTTGCATCAATGGTGTAATCTATGAAACCCCTTTCATAATTACAACCATACTCTGGCCAGAGATTTCAACCTACATACACATGATAACACATAGGATATCCATACCCGAAGGTAAGCGGTGAATCCCCGACTACAATGCATCGACTCCTATGTGTTTCGACAGAATACCCAACCTTGCCACCTGATGACCCCATGAGAGTCGGTAAACAAGTCAAAGTGTAATTCTAGCACATAGAGTCTCAATGTTGTCCCGGGTCATAAGGACTAATGGTGTACAACCATAAACCAGGACTTTTCCACTCGATAAGTGAGAACCACTTGGAAAGTCCTTTAATGGAGGGTTGTTCAGTGCACTCTACCAGGAGCACCTATCTGCATGCTCGGACATCACAATGTCCCCTACCAATGAAACATGGTACTCACATCGCAGATACTAGTCTCTAACTCGAGCGGCCTATATCCTTCTTAGTGGCGGCTGAATCGACTAGGAACCGTTTAGAATATACAGTATTACAAATATGAGTTTCATGATACTCATCATATGAGTATCTCATATTCTTTCTACTATTTGTATATTCAAGGGCTTTATCTATGCAACTAGCATGGGTATACAGATAAAGATGTGCCATAATAATAATTTCAAATATTATTAAAATAAAGATTGCTTATACATAGAGTTTCATTGTGAACACTCGGCCAACACTTGGCTCGACGGGCACCTACTCTAACAATCTCCCACTTGCACTAGAGCCAACTACCCTTATGCATCTAACCCATTGATTCGCGATGCTTGTCGAATAATGGTCCAGGTAAAGGCTTAGCTAGTGGATCAATCAACATTATCGGCGGAGCCGACCGTGTCAAAAGACACATCTCCTCTTTCAACAATCTCTCCGAGGATGTGGTACTTTCTCAATACTAGTTTGGATTTCTGATGAGACCTAGGCTCCTTTGCTTGAGCTATAGCTCCCGTGTTGTCACACAACACCGGGACAGGAGCAACTCCATTAGGAATGACGCCCAACTCTTGGACGAAATTCCTTATCCAAACAGCCTCCCTTGCTGCATCTGATGCAGCAATGTATTCGGCCTCTGTGCTGGAATCCGTAATATTGTCTTGCTTGGAACTCTTCCAAGAGACTTCAGCACCATTGAGCATGAATACAAAACCAGAGGTTGACTTCGAGTCATCGATATCGCTTTGGAAGCTAGAGTCGGTATAGCCTTCCAATTTTAGTTCTCCACCCCATAGACCAAGAACACTTTATTGGTCCTTCTCAACTACTTGAGGATGTCTTTCACAGCTTTCCAGTGTGGAAGACCAGGGTTCGATTGATATCTACTCACTACACTTAGTGCGAAAGCCACGTCAAGACGTGTAGATATCATCCCATACATGATGCTACCAATTGCCGAAGCATACGGAATGCGTGTCATCGCCACTATCTCTGCATCAGTCTTGGGAGACAGACTTGGATAGGGACACGCCATGACACATTGGTAGGTGTCCTCCCTTGGACTCATCCATCGAGAACGGCTTCACGATGGTATCAATGTATGTGGACTGGGTGAGACCAAGCAATCTTCTCGATCTATCTCAATAGATCTGTATTCACAATACAAAAGATGCTTCACCCAAGTCGTGCATCGAGAACTTACTCGCTAACCATATATTAGTTGATTGCAACATTCCTACATCATTTTCAATGAGTAGAATGTCATCAACATACAACACAAGGAATGTCACAACACTCCCACTGACCTTCTTATACACAAAGGGTTCCTCAGGATTCTTAGTAAATCAAACTATTTGATTGTACTGTCGAATCTGAGGTTCCAACTCCTAGATGCCTGCTTTAGATCATAAATAGATCTCTGAAGTTTGCATACCATATGCTCACTTCCGATAGATGTAAACCCTTCAGGTTAAGACATGTAAATAACTTTCTTAAAATCCCCATTAAGAAAGTTTGTCTTGACATCCATCTGCCATATCTCACAGTCATACCATGCAGCTATGGCTAGCAAAATCCTTATGGACTTGAACATTGCGACTGGGAAAAGGTTTCCTCAAAGTCAACTCCTTGTCTTTGAGTACATCCTTTTGCCACCAATCGCGCCTTGAAGGTCAATACCTTCCCATCCGCCCCAAGTCCCTATGGGAACAGTTCCCTCAGGTGGATCCACAAGATCCTACACTTGGTTCGAATGCATGGAATTCATCTCAGATTCCATTGCTTCAAGCCACTTGGATGAATCGGCATCAGATAACGCTTCCTTGAAGGTCCATGGATCACATCCATGGTTAGGCTCATCATGGCCCTCTTCAAGAAGCTGACCATACCTCATAGGTGGTCTCGAGACTTTCTCGTATCTGCTAGGAGCTTGTATCTCCTCTCTTGGCTCTTCGGGTGTGGGTTCTATAATTGTGGGTGTCTCTCGAACTTCTTCGAGTTCTATCATCTCCCTTTTTCTATCCAATAGAAAATCCTTTTCCAAAAAGGTTGCATTCCTAGAAACAAACACATTTGTTTCTTGGGGATGATAGAAATGATATCCAACTTAATTCCTTGGATATCCCACAAAGTAATATAAAATGGATCAACAATCCAATTTATCTCCCACTACCTGCTTCACATAAGCAGGGCTCCCCATATTCTAAGATAAGAATATTTGGGAGGCTTACCCATCCATATCTCATATGGTGTCTGCCTTTGAATGGACATTTAAAGGAATATCTTTCAATTTTAAGTTATAGAGATTGTTTTCAAGTTCTTAAGTACCAATTAAACATTCATTCTTGTAAATGTTGCAAACACCTTTGCTAAATAAACAAGAATATCCATCTTTATCACCATAGAAATGGAAACAATGTTTTACAAAATTAGGTACAAACAAAACATCTCATAAAATTAACTTAAACTATTGTTCAATAATAAGTAAACATCCTTAATGGCCTTGGCAGCAACTCTTGCTCCATTGCCTATCCTCAAGAAGGTCACACCTTCTTTAAGCTTCCTACTTCTTCCCATCACCTGTAACCCATTACAGAGATGTGAGTCACAACCGGTATCTAATACCCAAGAAGTAGAGTTAATTGAAATGTTTACTTAAATTTAGAACATACCGTTTCCAGAACACTTCTGGGCCAGATATTCCTTGCAAATTTGCCTCCAATGTCCAGGCTTCTTGCAGTGATGACATTCATCAGCAGTCTTGTCAGCCTTAACTGGTGTGGCTGCCACAACGGGATTCGGAGATTGCCTCAACAAGGGCACGTTCTTCTTGGGACGTTGGAAAGAACGCTTCTTTCCATTCCCATGTGGATCAATCTTCGTACCAGATGAAGAACCCACATAAAGTACCAACTTCTCTTTCTTGATGGTGGATTCAAACGTAACAAGCATATTCACCAACTCCTCAAGGGTTGGTTCAATCTTGTTCATGTTGAAGTTCACCACAAAAGGATCAAATGAGCTAGGCAGCGATAAGAGCAACACGTCGGTGGTCAACTCCGAAGGCAAGATCAGATCCATGCCAACGAGTTTGTCCACGAGCCCGATCACCTTTAGGCCATGCTCATGGACCGAGGCCCCATCTTGCATGCGTAAAGTGATCAGCTCCTAGACGGTAGCATGCCTAAGAGGACGTGTTTGCTCTCCAAAGAGCTCCTTGAGGTGCAAATGAATGTCAGCAGCACTCTTTGCACCCTCAAAACGCCTCTGCAGCTCATCATTCATAGAAGTCAACATATAACACCTGGCTATCAAGTCATGGTCACACCATTCCTTGTAAGCCTGCAATTCCTCAGGATTGCAGTGAGTCGGAGCCTCAACAGGGGGCGACTCAGTCAGTGTATATGCTACCCTTTCCGAATTCAAGACGATTTTTATGTTTCTTAGCCAAGTGAGGTAATTAGGTTCAGTTAATATGTGGTTGTCGAGTATTATAGATATTGGATTGCGAATCGAAGACATTGTCAATTTGTACTGAAAAGTAAAACAGATAAATGTTGTTGACTATTTTAAAATATTTAGTAAGATATGAAGTTTGGACTTTTACTTCATAAATATTTGCTCCCACTGTTTTGACATCTTTCACTACCCTCTAGTGAAAACGGGAAACTCCTTTCCTCAGTAGGTACGTAAGGTCCAATTAGCGAATTATGATCCCGATTATACAGCCAATCACAATTCCTAAAAGGTAGTTTCCCAATTGCATCACAATGCAACCCTTAACGTAAACTTTTGTCTCACGTTTGATTAGGACCCATTATAGACGTCGTTCATCTTCACGTGTCAAGCCTTACCCATCGATGTTGAACCTTAATGGACGGTCGCCATGAGTTCCCTCAATAATATGAGCCGAAATCATGGGAGTTCCACGTAGTTCACATCACCATGTCAATGGATGTCACAGCTTTCCGGCACCCAAAGCTCCCCCAATAATATGAGCCGAGCCCCGAGTACGGGTAGCGTTCATCATGCACCCATTGTCGATGGAAGACAAGGAAATTATAACCAATTTTATAATTCCCCTTTTCGGGCTTGATATTAATTTTGAATCTTATTCAAAATGAGGGTTTTTTAATTTTGAAAGGTCTCATCATTAATTTTATTTAAAAGCTCGCCATGTTTGATCGTATGTTTGCCGGATTCATGCAACTTTGTTATTATCATAATAATAACGCACATACTCATTATTTATAACATATCATGCATATATTATAAACAGTAAACAAAACAAGGATGATCAATCGCCCCAATACTAATGGCCCGTGTGAGCTAAACACGGGCCTAGGTCCAATCCTAGGGTAAATGCACGGGATGCAAATGCAACTACATTATTACATTAGCATCCAATATTACATGTCTTCGATCTTCATAATCACCAAGGCCACCATCTTCCAATCTTGATCTTCCACTATTCTAATATTTACAATTAAATATCCATGGCACATAGGGATACATCTCATGGGGGGTGGGAACGGGCCATAAACCAAGCCCACTTGAAATTGATAATTATTACAATCATACAACACAAATATCCTAGCATACACCTAGCAAATTGGGCTTGGGCTTTTGATCATCCTTCATGCATAATATCACATATCATACACCATCAATTAATTATCACTATAATTAATTGATCCAATATTATATATCTTGATCCAATCACTAACCGCCACGATTATAAACTAAATTAACAAAGTATACAAACACCTTTGTCTACTTTCCAATTAATTTATTTATAACCGAATTTCTTATAAATCACAATTTACTATAAATAATTAAAGTCCAACTTCAATTATTTATTTTATGAGAAAAATTTGCAACTTTTGTAATTTTAAACTTAAGGGCCCAAAAACTTATTTTTCACCAAAAACATTTTGGCCCATTTAAAATTCACAAATATGTTGACCATCTAATGGCCCAACAACTCAAGGCCCATGACACTTTGATATTCCAAAACACTTTTGAAACCCTAGTCGTCATCGCCGTCGCCGGAGTTCCGTCGCCGGATTCCGGCCAACATTCCGGCCAACATGCAAAAAAATTTTTTTTTTTTATTAAACTTTAGGGGCTGTTCGGGCAGCCCCTCGGGCTGCCCTTGCTGCCCGAAATGGGCAGCCCTCGGGCAGCCCGAGCTGCCCGAAACGGGCAGCAACATGCTGCCCGAAATTCCCCACAAGAAGGCCTCGGTTTTGTTGCAAATTTTCATCTCAAACGGTTAGAAATCGCCCTCAATATAATATCTTGCATATGTTGCACAAAAACTAGTAACCTTAGCTCTGATACCACTTGAAAGGGATCGATATACGGTGTTCAAAATCGCAACGGAAGCACAAAAGTGTTTTCAAAACATGAAAACCGAAATTTTGGTATAAAAATTTTTCAAAATTGAACACCATGTACTAGTTGTGCAAACATATACAAAAATCTCAACTTTCAAGCATAGGGTGTTGAGAAAATTACCTATCAATCACAAGGATTGATTTTATGGCTCCAACTAAGGTGTAAACACCTTAGCTCTTGAAGGTAGACAATCTACAAGCTCCACCTTTCTTTTGGACTCCTTTCTTCCAATCAAGCCCACCACCAACTAGGTAGATCCCCTCACATTTTGCACTAGAAAAATGTGAGGATTTTTCAAAGAGAAGATAGTGTTTTCTCCAACAAATTGAAGAACACAAAAGGAAGGAAAAATGGAGAGAATAATGAGAGAAGTTTCGGCCATGAGAGAGAGAGAAGGGGAGGGAATGAGTTGTCTTGGTGTGTGAAAAAGTAGTCACTCACTTTTGCATGCCATGCAATTTTTTAATGAAAATAATTCCCCAACCCTTCACCTCCCAAGCATGCTTTGCATGTGGGCTTGTAACAATTTACAAGGGCCCATGGACTTTTATTTAAATTGTCTCAAACACATTTGAGCCCAATTAATCTTTACTTGATTTTACTCAAGCCCACTAGTTAAATAATTATTTCCAATTGGGTTCTATAAGGCCAAATGTTATTTAATTAATTCAACACTTGAATTAATTTAATTATTTGGACTCTACTAGGTCCACTAGTGTTTAATTAATTCAACACTTGAATTAATTTAATTTAGTCCATAATAATGTTTATGAAAATCACAATTTTCAAATACATTATTCACTCGGCCAAATTTTAATTTAGGAACACTTCCATAAATTAAAATTTACATTTCTCTCATAGAAGTCATACTTCTATTTTTCTTTACACTTATAAACTCATTTATAAGTCGTTCAACACATTGAACTATTTTCTCCTTTATAGAAGTCATACTTCTAATTTTCCTTACGCTTATAAACTCCTTTATAAGCCGTTCAACACATTGAACTATTTTTACTTCTCAATGGGATCTAGAAAGCTAGTACTTGTGTGGCCCTCAATGGTTCATTGATACAACTAGCCGTGGGTTCACATCTCCATGTGATTCGGACTAAACATGTCCTTATATGAGCATACCCCAATTGCTCCATTCTTATTTATCAACACCTTGATAATAAGAACGTCAGAACTCAAGTCTGATAGTACCCAACCAATCATGTTAAACGCCTAGCAGCATCGCTTACATGATTCCCTAGGTATCAAATGATAGTGCCTGCAAGAACCATTCTATTATGGTTAGCGTACAGTACGGTCCCTTCAACTCATATATCCCGATCGATTCGACAACCATTGGTTTATCGAGAGTTGTCAATGAATCGATACTATGTGTCATGTTGTAGTTGCATCAATGGTGTAATCTATGAAACCCCTTTCATAATTACAACCATACTCTGGCCAGAGATTTCAACCTACATACACATGATAACACATAGGATATCCATACCCGAAGGTAAGCGGTGAATCCCCGACTACAATGCATCGACTCCTATGTGTTTCGACAGAATACCCAACCTTGCCACCTGATGACCCCATGAGAGTCGGTAAACAAGTCAAAGTGTAATTCTAGCACATAGAGTCTCAATGTTGTCCCGGGTCATAAGGACTAATGGTGTACAACCATAAACCAGGACTTTTCCACTCGATAAGTGAGAACCACTTGGAAAGTCCTTTAATGGAGGGTTGTTCAGTGCACTCTACCAGGAGCACCTATCTGCATGCTCGGACATCACAATGTCCCCTACCAATGAAACATGGTACTCACATCGCAGATACTAGTCTCTAACTCGAGCGGCCTATATCCTTCTTAGTGGCGGCTGAATCGACTAGGAACCGTTTAGAATATACAGTATTACAAATATGAGTTTCATGATACTCATCATATGAGTATCTCATATTCTTTCTACTATTTGTATATTCAAGGGCTTTATCTATGCAACTAGCATGGGTATACAGATAAAGATGTGCCATAATAATAATTTCAAATATTATTAAAATAAAGATTGCTTATACATAGAGTTTCATTGTGAACACTCGGCCAACACTTGGCTCGACGGGCACCTACTCTAACAATTCTCTAAAGAACAAATCCGCAATGTTTGAAGCATCATCGGTTTTATGACAAGCTATAAAATGGGCCATCTTAGAGAATCTATCCACAACAACGAAAATAGAATCCTTCCCTTTCTTAGTCCTAGGCAACCCAAAATAAAGTCCGTAGAAATGTCAATCCAAGTTCTTTTTATAAATAGCACGCAAAAATGTTCCCAAAGTTCTATTGACATTTTCAGTTTGTCCATCCGTTTGAGGATGAAAAGTAGTAGAAAACAAAAATTTTGTGCCAAGTTTAGCCCAGAAAGTCTTCCAAAAGTAACTCAATAATTTAACATCGCGACCAGAAACTATAGTCCTAGGCATGCCATGCAACCTAGCGACTTCTCTAAAGAACAAATCCGCAATGATTGAAGCATCATCGGTTTTATGACAAGCTATAAAAAGTGTCATCTTAGAGAATCTATCCACAACAACGAAAATAGAATCCCTACCCTTCTTAGTCCTAGGCAACCCAAAATAAAGTCCATACAAATGTCAATCCAAATCTTTTTAAGAATAGCACGCAAAAGTGTTTCCAAAGTTCTACTGACAACTTCAGTTTGTCCATCCATTTGAGGAGGACAAGTAGTAGAAAACAACAATTTTGTGCCAAGTTTAGCACATAAAGTCTTCCAAAAGTAACTCAAGAATTTAACATCGCGATCAGAAGCAATAGTCCTAGTTAGGCCATGCAACCTAACGACTTCTCTAAAGAACAAATCCACAATGTTTGAAGCATCATCGATTTTATGACAAGCTATAAAATGTGCCATTTTAGAGAATCTATCCACAACAACGAAAATAGAATCCCTCCCTATCTTAGTCCTAGGCAACCCAAAATAAAGTCCATAGAAATGTCAATCCAAGTTCTTTTTAATAATAGCACGCAATAATGTTCTCAAAGTTCTATTGACAACTTCAGTTTGTCCATCCGTTTGAGGATGACAAGTAGTAGAAAACAACAATTTTGTGCCAAGTTTAGCCCATAAAGTCTTCCAAAAGTAACTCAATAATTTAACATCGCGACCAGAAACAATAGTCCTAGGCATGCCATGCAACCTAGCGACTTCTCTAAAGAACAAATCCGCAATGTTTGAAGCATCATCGGGTATATGACAAGCTATAAAATGTGCCATCTTAGAGAATCTATCCACAACAACGAAAAATAGAATCTCTCCCTTTCTTAGTCCTAGGCAACCCAAAATAAAGTCCATAGAAATGTCAATCCAAGTTTTTTTTAAGAATAGCACGTAAAAATGTTCCCAAAGTTCTATTGACAACTTCAGTTTGCCATCCGTTTGAGGATGACAAGTAGTAGAAAACAACAATTTTGTGCCAAGTTTAGCCCATAAAGTCTTCCAAAAGTAACTCAAGAATTTAACATAACGACCAGAGACAATAGTCCTAGGCATGCCATGCAACCTAGCGACTTCTCTAAAGAACAAATCCGCAATGTTTGAAGCATCATCGGTTTTATGACAAGCTATAAAATGTGTCATCTTAGAGAATCTATCCACAACAACGATAATAGAATCCCTCCCTTCTTAGTCCTAGGCAACCCAAAATAAAGTCCATAGAAATGTCAATCCAAGTTCTTTTTAAGAATAGCACGCAAAAGTGTTCCCAAAGTTACTATTGACAACTTCAGTTTGTCCATCCGTTTGAGGATGACAAGTAGTAGAAAACAACAATTTTGTGCCAAGTTTAGCCCATAAAGTATTCCAAAAGTAACTCAAGAATTTAACATCGCGATCAAAAGCAATAGTCCTAGTCATGCCATGCAACCTAACGACTTCTCTAAAGAACAAATCCGCAATGTTTGAAGCATCATCGGTTTTATGACAATTTATAAAATGTGACATCTTAGAGAATCTATCCACAACAACGAAAATAGAATCTCTCCCTTCTTAGTCCTAGGCAACCCCAAAATAAAGTCCATAGAAATGTCAATCCAAGTTCTTTTTAAGAATAGCACGCAAAAGTGTTCCCAAAGTTCTATTGACAACTTCAGTTTGTCCATCCGTTTGAGGATGACAAGTAGTAGAAAACAACAATTTTGTGCCAAGTTTAGCCCATAAAGTCTTCCAAAAGTAACTCAAGAATTTAACATCGCGACCAGAAACAATAGTCCTAGGCATGCCATGCAACCTAGCGACTTCTCTAAAGAACAAATCCGCAATGTTTGAAGCATCATCGGTTTTATGACAAGCTATAAAATGTGCCATCTTAGAGAATCTATCCACAACAACAAAAATAGAATCCCTCCCCTTCTTAGTCCTAGGCAAACCCAAAATAAAGTCCATAGAAATGTCAATCCAAGTTCTTTTTAAGAATAGCACGCAAAAGTGTTCCCAAAGTTCTATTGACAACTTCAGTTTGTCCATCCGTTTGAGGATGACAAGTAGTAGAAAACAACAATTTTGTGCCAAGTTTAGCCCATAAAGTCTTCCAAAAGTAACTCAAGAATTTAACATCGCGACCAGAAACAATAGTCCTAGGCATGCCATGCAACCTAGCGACTTCTCTAAAGAACCAATCCGCAATGTTTGAAGCATCATCGGTTTTATGACAAGCTATAAAATGTGTCATCTTAGAGAATCTATCCACAACAACAAAAATAGAATCCCTCCCCTTCTTAGTCCTAGGCAACCCAAAATAAAGTCCATAGAAATGTCAATCCAAGTTCTTTTTAAGAATAGCTACGCAAAAGTGTTCCCAAAGTTCTATTGACAACTTCAGTTTGTCCATCCGTTTGAGGATGACAAGTAGTAGAAAACAACAATTTTGTGCCAAGTTTAGCCCATAAAGTCTTCCAAAAGTAACTCAAGAATTTAACATCGCGACCAGAAACAATAGTCCTAGGAATGCCATGCAACCTAGCGACTTCTCTAAAGAACAAATCCGCAATGTTTGAAGCATCATCGGTTTTATGACAAGCTATAAAATGTGCCATCTTAGAGAATCTATCCACAACAACAAAAATAGAATCCCTCCCCTTCTTAGTCCTAGGCAACCCAAAATAAAGTCCATAGAAATGTCAATCCAAGTTCTTTTTAAGAATAGCACGCAAAAGTGTTCCCAAAGTTCTATTGACAACTTCAGTTTGTCCATCCGTTTGAGGATGACAAGTAGTAGAAAACAACAATTTTGTGCCAAGTTTAGCCCATAAAGTCTTCCAAAAGTAACTCAAGAATTTAACATCGCGACCAGAAACAATAGTCCTAGGCATGCCATGCAACCTAGCGACTTCTCTAAAGAACAAATCCGCAATGTTTGAAGCATCATCGGTTTTATGACAAGCTATAAAATGTGCCATCTTAGAGAATCTATCCACAACAACAAAAATAGAATCCCTCCCCTTCTTAGTCCTAGGCAACCCAAAATAAAGTCCATAGAAATGTCAATCCAAGTTCTTTTTAAGAATAGCACGCAAAAGTGTTCCCAAAGTTCTATTGACAACTTCAGTTTGTCCATCCGTTTGAGGATGACAAGTAGTAGAAAACAACAATTTTGTGCCAAGTTTAGCCCATAAAGTCTTCCAAAAGTAACTCAAGAATTTAACATCGCGACCAGAAACAATAGTCCTAGGCATGCCATGCAACCTAACGACTTCTCTAAAGAACAAATCCGCAATGTTTGAAGCATCATCGGTTTTATGACAAGCTATAAAATGTGCCATCTTAGAGAATCTATCCACAACAACAAAAATAGAATCCCTCCCCTTCTTAGTCCTAGGCAACCCCAAAATAAAGTCCATAGAAATGTCAATCCAAGTTCTTTTTAAGAATAGCACGCAAAAGTGTTCCCAAAGTTCTATTGACAACTTCAGTTTGTCCATCCGTTTGAGGATGACAAGTAGTAGAAAACAACAATTTTGTGCCAAGTTTAGCCCATAAAGTCTTCCAAAAGTAACTCAAGAATTTAACATCGCGACCAGAAGCAATAGTCCTAGTCATGCCATGCAACCTAACGACTTCTCTAAAGAACAAATCCGCAATGTTTGAAGCATCATCGGTTTTATGACAAGCTATAAAATGTGCCATCTTAGAGAATCTATCCACAACAACGAAAATAGAATCCCTCCCTTCTTAGTCCTAGGCAACCCAAAATAAAGTCCATAGAAATGTCAATCCAAGTTCTTTTTAAGAATAGCACGCAAAAGTGTTCCCAAAGTTCTATTGACAACTTCAGTTTGTCCATCCGTTTGAGGATGACAAGTAGTAGAAAACAACAATTTTGTGCCAAGTTTAGCCCATAAAGTCTTCCAAAAGTAACTCAAGAATTTAACATCGCGACCAGAAACAATAGTCCTAGGCATGCCATGCAACCTAGCGACTTCTCTAAAGAACAAATCCGCAATGTTTGAAGCATCATCGGTTTTATGACAAGCTATAAAATGTGCCATCTTAGAGAATCTATCCACAACAACGAAAATAGAATCCCTCCCCTTCTTAGTCCTAGGCAACCCAAAATAAAGTCCATAGAAATGTCAATCCAAGTTCTTTTTAAGAATAGCACGCAAAAGTGTTCCCAAAGTTCTATTGACAACTTCAGTTTGTCCATCCGTTTGAGGATGACAAGTAGTAGAAAACAACAATTTTGTGCCAAGTTTAGCCCATAAAGTCTTCCAAAAGTAACTCAAGAATTTAACATCGCGATCAGAAGCAATAGTCCTAGTCATGCCATGCAACCTAACGACTTCTCTAAAGAACAAATCCGCAATGTTTGAAGCATCATCGGTTTTATGACAAGCTATAAAATGTGCCATCTTAGAGAATCTATCCACAACAACGAAAATAGAATCCCTCCCTTCTTAGTCCTAGGCAACCCAAAATAAAGTCCATAGAAATGTCAATCCAAGTTCTTTTTAAGAATAGCACGCAAAAGTGTTCCCAAAGTTCTATTGACAACTTCAGTTTGTCCATCCGTTTGAGGATGACAAGTAGTAGAAAACAACAATTTTGTGCCAAGTTTAGCCCATAAAGTCTTCCAAAAGTAACTCAAGAATTTAACATCGCGACCAGAAACAATAGTCCTAGGCATGCCATGCAACCTAGCGACTTCTCTAAAGAACAAATCCGCAATGTTTGAAGCATCATCGGTTTTATGACAAGCTATAAAATGTGCCATCTTAGAGAATCTATCCACAACAACAAAAATAGAATCCCTCCCCTTCTTAGTCCTAGGCAACCCAAAATAAAGTCCATAGAAATGTCAATCCAAGTTCTTTTTAAGAATAGCACGCAAAAGTGTTCCCAAAGTTCTATTGACAACTTCAGTTTGTCCATCCGTTTGAGGATGACAAGTAGTAGAAAACAACAATTTTGTGCCAAGTTTAGCCCATAAAGTCTTCCAAAAGTAACTCAAGAATTTAACATCGCGACCAGAAACAATAGTCCTAGGCATGCCATGCAACCTAGCGACTTCTCTAAAGAACAAATCCGCAATGTTTGAAGCATCATCGGTTTTATGACAAGCTATAAAATGTGCCATCTTAGAGAATCTATCCACAACAACGAAAATAGAATCCCTCCCCTTCTTAGTCCTAGGCAACCCAAAATAAAGTCCATAGAAATGTCAATCCAAGTTCTTTTTAAGAATAGCACGCAAAAGTGTTCCCAAAGTTCTATTGACAACTTCAGTTTGTCCATCCGTTTGAGGATGACAAGTAGTAGAAAACAACAATTTTGTGCCAAGTTTAGCCCATAAAGTCTTCCAAAAGTAACTCAAGAATTTAACATCGCGATCAGAAGCAATAGTCCTAGTCATGCCATGCAACCTAACGACTTCTCTAAAGAACAAATCCGCAATGTTTGAAGCATCATCGGTTTTATGACAAGCTATAAAATGTGCCATCTTAGAGAATCTATCCACAACAACGAAAATAGAATCCCTCCCTTTCTTAGTCCTAGGCAACCCAAAATAAAGTCCATAGAAATGTCAATCCAAGTTCTTTTTAAGAATAGCACGCAAAAGTGTTCCCAAAGTTCTATTGACAACTTCAGTTTGTCCATCCGTTTGAGGATGACAAGTAGTAGAAAACAACAATTTTGTGCCAAGTTTAGCCCATAAAGTCTTCCAAAAGTAACTCAAGAATTTAACATCGCGATCAGAAAGCAATAGTCCTAGTCATGCCATGCAACCTAACGACTTCTCTAAAGAACAAATCCGCAATGTTTGAAGCATCATCGGTTTTATGACAAGCTATAAAATGTGCCATCTTAGAGAATCTATCCACAACAACGAAAATAGAATCCCTCCCTTTCTTAGTCCTAGGCAACCCAAAATAAAGTCCATAGAAATGTCAATCCAAGTTCTTTTTAAGAATAGCACGCAAAAGTGTTCCCAAAGTTCTATTGACAACTTCAGTTTGTCCATCCGTTTGAGGATGACAAGTAGTAGAAAACAACAATTTTGTGCCAAGTTTAGCCCATAAAGTCTTCCAAAAGTAACTCAAGAATTTAACATCGCGACCAGAAACAATAGTCCTAGGCATGCCATGCAACCTAGCGACTTCTCTAAAGAACAAATCCGCAATGTTTGAAGCATCATCGGTTTTATGACAAGCTATAAAATGTGCCATCTTAGAGAATCTATCCACAACAACGAAAATAGAATCCCTCCCCTTCTTAGTCCTAGGCAACCCAAAATAAAGTCCATAGAAATGTCAATCCAAGTTCTTTTTAAGAATAGCACGCAAAAGTGTTCCCAAAGTTCTATTGACAACTTCAGTTTGTCCATCCGTTTGAGGATGACAAGTAGTAGAAAACAACAATTTTGTGCCAAGTTTAGCCCATAAAGTCTTCCAAAAGTAACTCAAGAATTTAACATCGCGATCAGAAGCAATAGTCCTAGTCATGCCATGCAACCTAACGACTTCTCTAAAGAACAAATCCGCAATGTTTGAAGCATCATCGGTTTTATGACAAGCTATAAAATGTGCCATCTTAGAGAATCTATCCACAACAACGAAAATAGAATCCCTCCCCTTCTTAGTCCTAGGCAACCCAAAATAAAGTCCATAGAAATGTCAATCCAAGTTCTTTTTAAGAATAGCACGCAAAAGTGTTCCCAAAGTTCTATTGACAACTTCAGTTTGTCCATCCGTTTGAGGATGACAAGTAGTAGAAAACAACAATTTTGTGCCAAGTTTAGCCCATAAAGTCTTCCAAAAGTAACTCAATAATTTAACATCGCGACCAGAAACAATAGTCCTAGGCATGCCATGCAACCTAGCGACTTCTCTAAAGAACAAATCCGCAATGTTTGAAGCATCATCGGTTTTATGACAAGCTATAAAATGTGCCATCTTAGAGAATCTATCCACAACAACGAAAATAGAATCCCTCCCTTTCTTAGTCCTAGGCAACCCAAAATAAAGTCCATAGAAATGTCAATCCAAGTTCTTTTTAAGAATAGCACGCAAAAGTGTTCCCAAAGTTCTATTGACAACTTCAGTTTGTCCATCCGTTTGAGGATGACAAGTAGTAGAAAACAACAATTTTGTGCCAAGTTTAGCCCATAAAGTCTTCCAAAAGTAACTCAAGAATTTAACATCGCGACCAGAAGACAATAGTCCTAGGCATGCCATGCAACCTAACGACTTCTCTAAAGAACAAATCCGCAATGTTTGAAGCATCATCGGTTTTATGACAAGCTATAAAATGTGCCATCTTAGAGAATCTATCCACAACAACGAAAATAGAATCCCTCCCTTCTTAGTCCTAGGCAACCCAAAATAAAGTCCATAGAAATGTCAATCCAAGTTCTTTTTAAGAATAGCACGCAAAAGTGTTCCCAAAGTTCTATTGACAACTTCAGTTTGTCCATCCGTTTGAGGATGACAAGTAGTAGAAAACAACAATTTTGTGCCAAGTTTAGCCCATAAAGTCTTCCAAAAGTAACTCAAGAATTTAACATCGCGATCAGAAAGCAATAGTCCTAGTCATGCCATGCAACCTAACGACTTCTCTAAAGAACAAATCCGCAATGTTTGAAGCATCATCGGTTTTATGACAAGCTATAAAATGTGCCATCTTAGAGAATCTATCCACAACAACGAAAAATAGAATCCCTCCCTTCTTAGTCCTAGGCAACCCCAAAATAAAGTCCATAGAAATGTCAATCCAAGTTCTTTTTAAGAATAGCACGCAAAAGTGTTCCCAAAGTTCTATTGACAACTTCAGTTTGTCCATCCGTTTGAGGATGACAAGTAGTAGAAAACAACAATTTTGTGCCAAGTTTAGCCCATAAAGTCTTCCAAAAGTAACTCAAGAATTTAACATCGCGACCAGAAACAATAGTCCTAGGCATGCCATGCAACCTAACGACTTCTCTAAAGAACAAATCCGCAATGTTTGAAGCATCATCGGTTTTATGACAAGCTATAAAATGTGCCATCTTAGAGAATCTATCCACAACAACAAAAATAGAATCCCTCCCCTTCTTAGTCCTAGGCAACCCAAAATAAAGTCCATAGAAATGTCAATCCAAGTTCTTTTTAAGAATAGCACGCAAAAGTGTTCCCAAAGTTCTATTGACAACTTCAGTTTGTCCATCCGTTTGAGGATGACAAGTAGTAGAAAACAACAATTTTGTGCCAAGTTTAGCCCAGAAAGTCTTCCAAAAGTAACTCAATAATTTAACATCGCGACCAGAAACAATAGTCCTAGGCATGCCATGCAACCTACGACTTCTCTAAAGAACAAATCCGCAATGTTTGAAGCATCATCGGTTTTATGACAAGCTATAAAATGTGTCATCTTAGAGAATCTATCCACAACAACGAAAATAGAATCCCTACCCTTCTTAGTCCTAGGCAACCCAAAATAAAGTCCATAGAAATGTCAATCCAAGTTCTTTTTAAGAATAGCACGCAAAAGTGTTCCCAAAGTTCTATTGACAACTTCAGTTTGTCCATCCGTTTGAGGATGACAAGTAGTAGAAAACAACAATTTTGTGCCAAGTTTAGCACATAAAGTCTTCCAAAAGTAACTCAAGAATTTAACATCGCGATCAGAAGCAATAGTCCTAGTTAGGCCATGCAACCTAACGACTTCTCTAAAGAACAAATCCGCAATGTTTGAAGCATCATCGGTTTTATGACAAGCTATAAAATGTGCCATCTTAGAGAATCTATCCACAACAACGAAAATAGAATCCCTCCCTATCTTAGTCCTAGGCAACCCAAAATAAAGTCCATAGAAATGTCAATCCAAGTTCTTTTTAAGAATAGCACGCAATAAGTGTTCCCAAAGTTCTATTGACAACTTCAGTTTGTCCATCCGTTTGAGGATGACAAGTAGTAGAAAACAACAATTTTGTGCCAAGTTTAGCCCATAAAGTCTTCCAAAAGTAACTCAATAATTTAACATCGCGACCAGAAACAATAGTCCTAGGCATGCCATGCAACCTAGCGACTTCTCTAAAGAACAAATCCGCAATGTTTGAAGCATCATCGGTTTATGACAAGCTATAAAATGTGCCATCTTAGAGAATCTATCCACAACAACGAAAAATAGAATCCCTCCCTTTCTTAGTCCTAGGCAACCCAAAATAAAGTCCATAGAAATGTCAATCCAAGTTCTTTTTAAGAATAGCACGCAAAAGTGTTCCCAAAGTTCTATTGACAACTTCAGTTTGTCCATCCGTTTGAGGATGACAAGTAGTAGAAAACAACAATTTTGTGCCAAGTTTAGCCCATAAAGTCTTCCAAAAGTAACTCAAGAATTTAACATCGCGACCAGAAGACAATAGTCCTAGGCATGCCATGCAACCTAGCGACTTCTCTAAAGAACAAATCCGCAATGTTTGAAGCATCATCGGTTTTATGACAAGCTATAAAATGTGCCATCTTAGAGAATCTATCCACAACAACGATAATAGAATCCCTCCCTTTCTTAGTCCTAGGCAACCCCAAAATAAAGTCCATAGAAATGTCAATCCAAGTTCTTTTTAAGAATAGCACGCAAAAGTGTTCCCAAAGTACTATTGACAACTTCAGTTTGTCCATCCGTTTGAGGATGACAAGTAGTAGAAAACAACAGTTTTGTGCCAAGTTTAGCCCATAAAGTATTCCAAAAGTAACTCAAGAATTTAACATCGCGATCAAAAGCAATAGTCCTAGTCAGGCCACGCAACCTAACGACTTCTCTAAAGAACAAATCCGCAATGTTTGAAGCATCATCGGTTTTATGACAAGCTATAAAATGTGACATCTTAGAGAATCTATCCACAACAACGAAAAATAGAATCTCTCCCTTTCTTAGTCCTAGGCAACCCCAAAATAAAGTCCATAGAAATGTCAATCCAAGTTCTTTTTAAGAATAGCACGCAAAAGTGTTCCCAAAGTATCTATTGACAACTTCAGTTTGTCCATCCGTTTGAGGATGACAAGTAGTAGAAAACAACAATTTTGTGCCAAGTTTAGCCCATAAAGTCTTCCAAAAGTAACTCAAGAATTTAACATCGCGATCAGAAAGCAATAGTCCTAGTCATGCCATGCAACCTAACGACTTCTCTAAAGAACAAATCCGCAATGTTTGAAGCATCATCGGTTTTATGACAAGCTATAAAATGTGCCATCTTAGAGAATCTATCCACAACAACGAAAATAGAATCCCTCCCCTTCTTAGTCCTAGGCAACCCAAAATAAAGTCCATAGAAATGTCAATCCAAGTTCTTTTTAAGAATAGCACGCAAAAGTGTTCCCAAAGTTCTATTGACAACTTCAGTTTGTCCATCCGTTTGAGGATGACAAGTAGTAGAAAACAACAATTTTGTGCCAAGTTTAGCCCATAAAGTCTTCCAAAAGTAACTCAAGAATTTAACATCGCGACCAGAAACAATAGTCCTAGGCATGCCATGCAACCTAGCGACTTCTCTAAAGAACAAATCCGCAATGTTTGAAGCATCATCGGTTTTATGACAAGCTATAAAATGTGCCATCTTAGAGAATCTATCCACAACAACGAAAATAGAATCCCTCCCCTTCTTAGTCCTAGGCAACCCAAAATAAAGTCCATAGAAATGTCAATCCAAGTTCTTTTTAAGAATAGCACGCAAAAGTGTTCCCAAAGTTCTATTGACAACTTCAGTTTGTCCATCCGTTTGAGGATGACAAGTAGTAGAAAACAACAATTTTGTGCCAAGTTTAGCCCATAAAGTCTTCCAAAAGTAACTCAAGAATTTAACATCGCGATCAGAAAGCAATAGTCCTAGTCATGCCATGCAACCTAACGACTTCTCTAAAGAACAAATCCGCAATGTTTGAAGCATCATCGGTTTTATGACAAGCTATAAAATGTGCCATCTTAGAGAATCTATCCACAACAACGAAAATAGAATCCCTCCCTTCTTAGTCCTAGGCAACCCCAAAATAAAGTCCATAGAAATGTCAATCCAAGTTCTTTTTAAGAATAGCACGCAAAAGTGTTCCCAAAGTTCTATTGACAACTTCAGTTTGTCCATCCGTTTGAGGATGACAAGTAGTAGAAAACAACAATTTTGTGCCAAGTTTAGCCCATAAAGTCTTCCAAAAGTAACTCAAGAATTTAACATCGCGATCCAGAAACAATAGTCCTAGTCATGCCATGCAACCTAACGACTTCTCTAAAGAACAAATCCGCAATGTTTGAAGCATCATCGGTTTTATGACAAGCTATAAAATGTGCCATCTTAGAGAATCTATCCACAACAACGAAAATAGAATCCCTCCCTTCTTAGTCCTAGGCAACCCAAAATAAAGTCCATAGAAATGTCAATCCAAGTTCTTTTTAAGAATAGCACGCAAAAGTGTTCCCAAAGTTCTATTGACAACTTCAGTTTGTCCATCCGTTTGAGGATGACAAGTAGTAGAAAACAACAATTTTGTGCCAAGTTTAGCCCATAAAGTCTTCCAAAAGTAACTCAAGAATTTAACATCGCGACCAGAAACAATAGTCCTAGGCATGCCATGCAACCTAGCGACTTCTCTAAAGAACAAATCCGCAATGTTTGAAGCATCATCGGTTTTATGACAAGCTATAAAATGTGCCATCTTAGAGAATCTATCCACAACAACGAAAATAGAATCCCTCCCTTTCTTAGTCCTAGGCAACCCAAAATAAAGTCCATAGAAATGTCAATCCAAGTTCTTTTTAAGAATAGCACGCAAAAGTGTTCCCAAAGTTCTATTGACAACTTCAGTTTGTCCATCCGTTTGAGGATGACAAGTAGTAGAAAACAACAATTTTGTGCCAAGTTTAGCCCATAAAGTATTCCAAAAGTAACTCAAGAATTTAACATCGCGATCAAAAGCAATAGTCCTAGTCATGCCATGCAACCTAACGACTTCTCTAAAGAACAAATCCGCAATGTTTGAAGCATCATCGGTTTTATGACAAGCTATAAAATGTGCCATCTTAGAGAATCTATCCACAACAACGAAAAATAGAATCCCTCCCTTTCTTAGTCCTAGGCAACCCCAAAATAAAGTCCATAGAAATGTCAATCCAAGTTCTTTTTAAGAATAGCACGCAAAAGTGTTCCCAAAGTTCTATTGACAACTTCAGTTTGTCCATCCGTTTGAGGATGACAAGTAGTAGAAAACAACAATTTTGTGCCAAGTTTAGCCCATAAAGTCTTCCAAAAGTAACTCAAGAATTTAACATCGCGATCAGAAAGCAATAGTCCTAGTCATGCCATGCAACCTAACGACTTCTCTAAAGAACAAATCCGCAATGTTTGAAGCATCATCGGTTTTATGACAAGCTATAAAATGTGCCATCTTAGAGAATCTATCCACAACAACGAAAATAGAATCCCTCCCTTTCTTAGTCCTAGGCAACCCAAAATAAAGTCCATAGAAATGTCAATCCAAGTTCTTTTTAAGAATAGCACGCAAAAGTGTTCCCAAAGTTCTATTGACAACTTCAGTTTGTCCATCCGTTTGAGGATGACAAGTAGTAGAAAACAACAATTTTGTGCCAAGTTTAGCCCATAAAGTCTTCCAAAAGTAACTCAAGAATTTAACATCGCGACCAGAAACAATAGTCCTAGGCATGCCATGCAACCTAAGCGACTTCTCTAAAGAACAAATCCGCAATGTTTGAAGCATCATCGGTTTTATGACAAGCTATAAAATGTGCCATCTTAGAGAATCTATCCACAACAACGAAAATAGAATCCCTCCCCTTCTTAGTCCTAGGCAACCCCAAAATAAAGTCCATAGAAATGTCAATCCAAGTTCTTTTTAAGAATAGCACGCAAAAGTGTTCCCAAAGTTCTATTGACAACTTCAGTTTGTCCATCCGTTTGAGGATGACAAGTAGTAGAAAACAACAATTTTGTGCCAAGTTTAGCCCATAAAGTCTTCCAAAAGTAACTCAAGAATTTAACATCGCGATCAGAAAGCAATAGTCCTAGTCATGCCATGCAACCTAACGACTTCTCTAAAGAACAAATCCGCAATGTTTGAAGCATCATCGGTTTTATGACAAGCTATAAAATGTGCCATCTTAGAGAATCTATCCACAACAACGAAAAATAGAATCCCTCCCCTTCTTAGTCCTAGGCAACCCAAAATAAAGTCCATAGAAATGTCAATCCAAGTTCTTTTTAAGAATAGCACGCAAAAGTGTTCCCAAAGTTCTATTGACAACTTCAGTTTGTCCATCCGTTTGAGGATGACAAGTAGTAGAAAACAACAATTTTGTGCCAAGTTTAGCCCATAAAGTCTTCCAAAAGTAACTCAAGAATTTAACATCGCGACCAGAAACAATAGTCCTAGGCATGCCATGCAACCTAACGACTTCTCTAAAGAACAAATCCGCAATGTTTGAAGCATCATCGGTTTTATGACAAGCTATAAAATGTGCCATCTTAGAGAATCTATCCACAACAACGAAAAATAGAATCCCTCCCTTTCTTAGTCCTAGGCAACCCCAAAATAAAGTCCATAGAAATGTCAATCCAAGTTCTTTTTAAGAATAGCACGCAAAAGTGTTCCCAAAGTTCTATTGACAACTTCAGTTTGTCCATCCGTTTGAGGATGACAAGTAGTAGAAAACAACAATTTTGTGCCAAGTTTAGCCCATAAAGTCTTCCAAAAGTAACTCAAGAATTTAACATCGCGACCAGAAACAATAGTCCTAGGCATGCCATGCAACCTAGCGACTTCTCTAAAGAACAAATCCGCAATGTTTGAAGCATCATCGGTTTTATGACAAGCTATAAAATGTGCCATCTTAGAGAATCTATCCACAACAACGAAAATAGAATCCCTCCCCTTTCTTAGTCCTAGGCAACCCCAAAATAAAGTCCATAGAAATGTCAATCCAAGTTCTTTTTAAGAATAGCACGCAAAAGTGTTCCCAAAGTTCTATTGACAACTTCAGTTTGTCCATCCGTTTGAGGATGACAAGTAGTAGAAAACAACAATTTTGTGCCAAGTTTAGCCCATAAAGTCTTCCAAAAGTAACTCAAGAATTTAACATCGCGATCAGAAAGCAATAGTCCTAGTCATGCCATGCAACCTAACGACTTCTCTAAAGAACAAATCCGCAATGTTTGAAGCATCATCGGTTTTATGACAAGCTATAAAATGTGCCATCTTAGAGAATCTATCCACAACAACAAAAATAGAATCCTCTCCCTTCTTAGTCCTAGGCAACCCCAAAATAAAGTCCATAGAAATGTCAATCCAAGTTCTTTTTAAGAATAGCACGCAAAAGTGTTCCCAAAGTTCTATTGACAACTTCAGTTTGTCCATCCGTTTGAGGATGACAAGTAGTAGAAAACAACAATTTTGTGCCAAGTTTAGCCCATAAAGTCTTCCAAAAGTAACTCAAGAATTTAACATCGCGACCAGAAACAATAGTCCTAGGCATGCCACGCAACCTAACGACTTCTCTAAAGAACAAATCCGCAATGTTTGAAGCATCATCGGTTTTATGACAAGCTATAAAATGTGCCATCTTAGAGAATCTATCCACAACAACAAAAATAGAATCCCTCCCCTTCTTAGTCCTAGGCAACCCAAAATAAAGTCCATAGAAATGTCAATCCAAGTTCTTTTTAAGAATAGCACGCAAAAGTGTTCCCAAAGTTCTATTGACAACTTCAGTTTGTCCATCCGTTTGAGGATGACAAGTAGTAGAAAACAACAATTTTGTGCCAAGTTTAGCCCATAAAGTCTTCCAAAAGTAACTCAAGAATTTAACATCGCGACCAGAAACAATAGTCCTAGGCATGCCATGCAACCTAACGACTTCTCTAAAGAACAAATCCGCAATGTTTGAAGCATCATCGGTTTTATGACAAGCTATAAAATGTGCCATCTTAGAGAATCTATCCACAACAACGAAAATAGAATCCCTCCCCTTCTTAGTCCTAGGCAACCCCAAAATAAAGTCCATAGAAATGTCAATCCAAGTTCTTTTTAAGAATAGCACGCAAAAGTGTTCCCAAAGTTCTATTGACAACTTCAGTTTGTCCATCCGTTTGAGGATGACAAGTAGTAGAAAACAACAATTTTGTGCCAAGTTTAGCCCATAAAGTCTTCCAAAAGTAACTCAAGAATTTAACATCGCGATCAGAAACAATAGTCCTAGTCATGCCATGCAACCTAACGACTTCTCTAAAGAACAAATCCGCAATGTTTGAAGCATCATCGGTTTTATGACAAGCTATAAAATGTGCCATCTTAGAGAATCTATCCACAACAACAAAAATAGAATCCCTCCCTTCTTAGTCCTAGGCAACCCCAAAATAAAGTCCATAGAAATGTCAATCCAAGTTCTTTTTAAGAATAGCACGCAAAAGTGTTCCCAAAGTTCTATTGACAACTTCAGTTTGTCCATCCGTTTGAGGATGACAAGTAGTAGAAAACAACAATTTTGTGCCAAGTTTAGCCCATAAAGTCTTCCAAAAGTAACTCAAGAATTTAACATCGCGACCAGAAACAATAGTCCTAGGCATGCCATGCAACCTAACGACTTCTCTAAAGAACAAATCCGCAATGTTTGAAGCATCATCGGTTTTATGACAAGCTATAAAATGTGCCATCTTAGAGAATCTATCCACAACAACAAAAATAGAATCCCTCCCTTCTTAGTCCTAGGCAACCCAAAATAAAGTCCATAGAAATGTCAATCCAAGTTCTTTTTAAGAATAGCACGCAAAAGTGTTCCCAAAGTTCTATTGACAACTTCAGTTTGTCCATCCGTTTGAGGATGACAAGTAGTAGAAAACAACAATTTTGTGCCAAGTTTAGCCCATAAAGTCTTCCAAAAGTAACTCAAGAATTTAACATCGCGACCAGAAACAATAGTCCTAGGCATGCCATGCAACCTAACGACTTCTCTAAAGAACAAATCCGCAATGTTTGAAGCATCATCGGTTTTATGACAAGCTATAAAATGTGCCATCTTAGAGAATCTATCCACAACAACGAAAATAGAATCCCTCCCTTTCTTAGTCCTAGGCAACCCCAAAATAAAGTCCATAGAAATGTCAATCCAAGTTCTTTTTAAGAATAGCACGCAAAAGTGTTCCCAAAGTACTATTGACAACTTCAGTTTGTCCATCCGTTTGAGGATGACAAGTAGTAGAAAACAACAGTTTTGTGCCAAGTTTAGCCCATAAAGTATTCCAAAAGTAACTCAAGAATTTAACATCGCGATCAAAAGCAATAGTCCTAGTCAGGCCACGCAACCTAACGACTTCTCTAAAGAACAAATCCGCAATGTTTGAAGCATCATCGGTTTTATGACAAGTTATAAAATGTGACATCTTAGAGAATCTAATCCACAACAACGAAAAATAGAATCTCTCCCTTTCTTAGTCCTAGGCAACCCCAAAATAAAGTCCATAGAAATGTCAATCCAAGTTCTTTTTAAGAATAGCACGCAAAAGTGTTCCCAAAGTTCTATTGACAATTTCAGTTTGTCCATCCGTTTGAGGATGACAAGTAGTAGAAAACAACAATTTTGTGCCAAGTTTAGCCTATAAAGTCTTCCAAAAGTAACTCAAGAATTTAACATCGAACCAGAAAAAATAGTCCTAGGCATTCCACGCAACCTAGCGACTTCTTTAAAGAACAAATCCGCAATGTTTGAAGCATCATCGGTTTTATGACAAGCTATAAAATGTGCGATCTTAGAGAATCTATCCACAACAACAAAAATAGAATCCCTCCCCTTCTTAGTACTAGGCAAACCCAAAATAAAATCCATAGAAATGTCAATCCAAGTTCTTTTTAAGAATAGCACGCAAAAGTGTTCCCAAAGTTCTATTGACAACTTCAGTTTGTCCATCCGTTTGAGGATGACAAGTAGTAGAAAACAATAATTTTGTGCCAAGTTTAGCCCAGAAAGTCTTCCAAAAGTAACTCAATAATTTAACATCGCGACCAGAAACAATAGTCCTAGGCATGCCATGCAACCTACGACTTCTCTAAATAACAAATCCGCAATGTTTGAAGCATCATCGGTTTTATGACAAGCTATAAAAGTGTCATCTTAGAGAATCTATCCACAACAACAAAAATAGAATCCTTACCCTTCTTAGTCCTAGGCAACCCAAAATAAAGACCATAGAAATGTCAATCCAAAATCTTTTTAAGAATAGCACGCAAAAGTGTTCCAAAGTTCTATTGCCAACTTCAGTTTGTCCATCCGTTTGAGGATGACAAGTAGTAGAAAACAACAATTTTGTGCCAAGTATAGCACATAAAGTCTTCCAAAAGTAACTCAAGAATTTAACATCGCGATCAGAAGCAATAGTCCTAGTCAGGCCATGCAACCTAACGACTTCTCTAAAGAACAAATCCGCAATGTTTGAAGCATCATCGGTTTTATGACAAGCTATAAAATGGGCCATCTTAGAGAATCTGTGGGGACCCGGACGCTGATCTTTTTCTTAATCATCTTGGGATTTAATTATCAATTAAGATAAAACAGGGTCTAAAATTTTTCTTTTTAAAATACAAGTGCGGAAGGTAATGGCATCTAAATACTATACATATCTGTATAAAACTACAATTCAGTATAAAGATACAACAGTCTTTTAACTAATCTAAGGTTCAACTAATAAGTTCTAGTAATAAAACCAAATCTACAGTAAGTCCGGAATCACCACGCTATCTAGTCCAGCCTCTTTCTCATCTTGACCCTGATCCAGCCCCACCTGTTGTCATGCACACATACAAAACAAGACAACAGCCGGATAACTCCGGTGAGAATAAATCCCAGTATAAGACATGGTAAGCATGTATATACACAAAGTAAATCATGAAACGTTCTATCATGAATAAAATTAAATATAATAGATTTCATAATCTATGAAATCAAATCAAAATAAGCATGCAGCTCCAATCAGATAAACATGCAATTCAAATCAAATCATATAAACATGCTATCATACTGAAAGCAATAAACATGGGTTTCATAGTCTATGAAACCACATCTCTAAACACATGCAGTTCTAGTCAAATCATGTCTAGACTCGACTCAACTATAACTCTAGGGATCCCGGTGTGAATAAGACGTCAATGGCTGTCACCTACCCTCCCACTCGGGGTGACTGTACGTCTTATTCCTAGATTTCGGTCTGAGCTGTATCAACGGCTGCAATAGGAGTCAGAGCTGCTCCTAAGCTGAGATACACCGAACATCTAGCAGTTTGACTGATCTGTCAAGACTCCCTATCTTAAATGCAGTGCATATAAATCTATAAACAAAGCAGTAGCATATCAGCATATAAACAAAGCATATTCATATCAGAATATAACAATAATCTAGTATGTGATTTTATTGGGAAACTCAAATAGGATCTTATTTGAGTTATGTCCTCCCAAATATCACATGAATTATACCTTTGTCGTCCCTGTCTGACGAAGACGATGACCTGTATTCAACTCTGTCCATATCAAATCTGAAATGACAATATCGAATACACTATATCAGTGAATAACTCAATACACAACATGTTCTGATCAATACTCAAATCAGTATACAATCTGATCAATTTCTGAACAAGATACAATTCAATTCATGTCATCGATATCACAATACAATCTGAATCATATCTGAATTTGATTAATCTAAATCAACTGATGTTTCGACGGCATACTAATACAATCTGAATAACCCCGTCAATCTGAACATCACAAATATAATACTGGAACTCATAATCTGTGTCAACATAATTCCTACTCTGAATATTAACACAATTCTGATATAGAATCTCAGTCAATATCTTTCAAAATCATAACAAATACATAAACATTCTGTTCTTTAGTCTGACTTCAATTCTACACTGTCTACGGTAGTAGAAACATCATATCTGATTCATATTTAATTCTGACAACATCATGTTTTCAAAACATCTCAAAACGTAACAAAACTTACGTCCTTGTGTAGCTCTAGTCGAAAGGAACACGATACTGCGTTCGGATTTAAATTCTCATAGCCGGATCTTGTACAATCAAATTTTAAGCTATTAAGAACCTTGAGGAAATTTCTATGGAAAGTCTCGTTTCTTCTTCCTTGGAAATGCTAAAGGAGATGAGAATATATATCTCAAGCAAGCATGATATGCCAAGTGTCCCACTCAAGCCAATATTGCACTTAGTCCCTCAACTTTTCACTATTTGCAAATTGGCCCTCCAATAATTACGAAATTGCCATCAAATTAAAATCAAGTATTTTTCCACTTAAGTATGAAATTGCCATCAATTTAAATCAAGTATTTTTCCACTTAATTACAAAAATGCCATCAATAATATTTTCTTTTCGGGGTCTCATAAAATTGATAACATCTCGGGCCTTACAGAATCTATCCACAACAACGAAAATAGAATCCCTCCCTTTCTTAGTCCTAGGCAACCCAACATAAAGTCCGTAGAAATGTCAATCCAAGTTCTTTTTAATAATAGCACGCAAAAATGTTCCCAAAGTTCTATTGACATTTTCAGTTTGTCCATCCGTTTGAGGATGAAAAGTAGTAGAAGACAAAAATTTTGTGTAATAGCCGAGCCTGGTGTACGGTACGGTTTAAGCTTTATTGTGTTAATTGGGTTTGTGATTAGATGATTATATTTGTGTTTTGGGCTATAGTATTATTGGTTATTATTTATTTGAGGTGTTAGTTGGTGTTGATTGTTCGTTTCAGCGTTTCGAATCGATTTTTAGTTGTTTTGTTACTGTTCATTGCCGTGAGTAGAGTGCACCCGCGCTCTTAGATGAGTGCCCCCGCGGTGTACTATTCATGATTTTGGATTTGGAGGGCCGTGGCATCACCGCACCCGCGGCAGTGCAAGGACCGCACCCGCGGTGAGACCGCACCCGCGGTAATTGTAGCACCGCACCCGCGGTGTTCGTGCATGGGATTTATTTTGGTTGCCGTGAGCTTAGCGCACCCGCGGTCCTTGTGTTGGCGCACCCGCGGTGTAAGTATGGGCGAGATATTTAGCTACTTTTTAGGAGTTGTTGGCCATACCTTATCCATTTCTTTCCCTTCCATTCGAGATTTCCCTCCATTGGCAAGGGTTTTCATCCATTTCTTTAGCTTCCTACCTTTGATTCTTGGAGTTATTTGGATTTCCGACTTGAGATCATCGTTCTCCGTGGTATAAGGAAGCTTAGGTAAGTTTTTGGTGCGATTCTAATGAGGTTTCGAGTTAAGGGTTATTTTGGATTTGATGTTTTGATGGTTCTATGGATTATTTAGCATGGACTCTTGGATTTAGTCTTGATATTGGTGTTATTTATGGATTATTGTTGTAGGTGGTGTACCAAGAGTATAGTTGGAGGTGTTCTATTGGTTTGTAAGTGGAATTTCATCCTTTTTGCTCACATGATATTATATGTATTGTGTTTTAAAGGTTTCAAAGTGTTATTCCCTTCCGTTGATCCATTGTTATGTATTGATTTCATTGATTATCTATTGGAGGCATTGATGTCTCACTATTGTTAAAAAGGGAATACAAGAGATATTATGAGATTGCGAAACGACGGCCTTAAATGCTATTGAGAATTCAAATGTTTTATTGGATTGATTAATCATAGCCATAGCATTGCATGCAATTAGATGATCATCGACCATAGGCTTTTATCCCCTCACAGTTATCGATTTATATCGATGGGATATTGGCAACCATAGTCACAGATACTATTGATATCAATCCAACCATAGAAAAGAGAAATACCATCGTTTTGCTATCTATTGCCATTGCTATTGCTACAGTTTTTGTTACGTTATTCATGTTTCAGAGTCGATGGTATTTATGATTTAAAAGCCATGTTTTACAGTGTATACTATGTATCATTGCTATGTAAGAGTTCCACTTGCTGAGATTTATTCTCATTTCAGTTATTTTCATGTGATGCAGATAAGAGCGACGGACCGGGACGTTGACTGTGGATGGGGGTCATATGCATACGAAGATTGGAAGGATGATTATTTTGTACCATTTTGTAACATGATCACACTAATGATATTTTGTATTTTGTTATGTCATTGGAATGATCATGTTGTTATTTTGTAAACACTTTTATAAAATGTATTTTGAAACTCCTTCCGTTTGAAAGAAATTTTAAATTCCGCTGTATTTTAATTGTATCGGGTCAGGGTGTCACATTTAGTGGTATCAGAGCGGTGTTCTTCGGACCAATGCATATGACTTCGTCTACTTTCAACTGTCCGGGTATGTTTTCTTGCATCTATCCATTGTTATATATATTGATTGGTGTCTTGTGAGCAATTGTAGAGTATGCCTCCTAAGCGTAAGGTGGCAGAGGGTGAGGATAGTTCTTCCTCGAGAGTTGTCGACGAGTTCGGCAAGTTGCTTAAGGAGCAGGCTAAGGTGCATAGCGATCAGATTCAACAGTTGCTCCGATTGCAAGGAGCAGGACAGGGTCGAGGCCAAGTGAGAGGTCCAGTTGCTCAGGCCGTTGGCACTGATGCCGTCTTTTCTGCTTTTAAGAGAATGGATCCACCGGATTCGCAGGTAGCACCGATCCTCTAGTTGCTGTCGAGTGGGTCAAGGCGCTTGAAGCTATCTTCGATCATCTCCAGTATGAGGACAAAGACAGGATTAGTTGTGCCATTTTCATGTTGGTTAAGGCTGCCCGCATTTGGTGGAATGCGACGAAAGTTGGAGTTGATGTTGCGACACTGAAGTGGTCAGAGTTCACTGACTTGTTCTACGACAAGTATTTCCCCGACGCACTTCGAGCGAGGAAGGTTACGGAGTTCTTGGAACTTCGACAGGGGAGCTTGGATGTTGGCCAGTATATTCTGAAGTTCGAGGAGGGTTGCCTATTTGCTCCGTATATTGCTTCGAACGACAAGGACAAGGGCGCTCATTTCATTCGAGGCCTTAGAGCGGAGATTCGTCGTGATATCAACATGTCCAAGGCTGTTACTTTCAAGGAGATTGTGTCCAAAGCATTGTTGGCTGAGCAAGACGAGAAGGACATCGCCAGGGAGAGGCAGGAGAGACACCAGGCCATTGCTCAGAGAGGCCAGGGTTCGAATCAGAGGGGCAGGGATCGTTTCAAGGGCAAGGGCAAGATGGAGCCGAGTTCTAGACCAACACCAGTTCCATTTGATCCCGAGAAGCCACTGTGTCCAAAGTGTGGTAAGCATCATCGAGGAGAGTGCAGATTGGGCACTCATACTTGTTTTCGTTGTGGCGCGGCGGGCCACGTTGCTAGGAATTGCCCGAGGGGAGATAGCCAAGGGAAGGTGCAGGGTCGTATCTTTGCGATGACCAAGGAAGGTATTAATCGTGATTCTTCATTGATCTCTAGTACTATTTTGATTTCAGGCAGAGTAGCTACTACTTTGATTGATACTGGTGCTACTCATTCTTTTATGTCTGAATTATTTTTGAGATCTTTGGGTATAGTTCCTTCTGTTCTTCCCATTCAGCTTAATGTTGTTTTACCTTCGGGGGATGTCTTGTGCCCGACATCAATTGTCTTTGCGTGCCCTGTTCGTATTGAGGAGCGAGTTGTATTCGCTGATTTGATTGTTATCCCTATGGTTGCCTTCGATGTTATTCTTGGCATGGATTGGCTTTCGACTTACCGTGCAGTTATCGATTGTGTTGCTAAGAAGGTGACTTTTGCAGATGATGGCCAGGGAGGAGCGCTCGCCAGCACAGGTACTTCGCTGGTCCTTCCTTTTATTTCTTGCTTTGAGGCTGAGAGATTGTTGTGTAGAGGTTGCGATGGGTTTCTTGCTTCTATTGTGGATGTTGATAGATTGATTAAGTTGAATGTAGATGATATTGATGTGGTGAGGGAGTTTGCTGATGTGTTTGAGGATGATGTTCCGGGTTTGCCACCGGATAGAGATGTTGAGTTGTGATCGATTTAGCTCCAGGTACGGTTCCTATTTCTAAGGCTCCGTACCGGATGGCCCCTACCGAGATGAAGGAGTTGAAGACTCAGTTGCAGGATCTTTTAGACAAGGGCTTTATTCGTCCGAGTTCTTCGCCTTGGGGAGCTCCGGTTCTATTTGTCAAGAAGAAGGATGGTTCTCTGCGACTGTGTATCGACTACAGGGAGCTTAACAAGGTAACTGTCAAGAACAAGTATCCGTTGCCTCGGATAGATGATTTGTTTGATCAGCTCCATGGTGCTACTGTGTTCTCGAAGATTGATCTTCGGTCTGGCTACTATCAGTTGAAGGTTAGGGAGTCTGATATCCCTAAGACAGCTTTCCGGACCAGGTACGGTCACTATGAGTTTCTTGTCATGTCTTTTGGTTTGACCAATGCCCCTTCAGTCTTCATGGATCTGATGAACCGTGTGTTCAAGCCTTATCTGGATAGCTTCGTTATTGTTTTCATCGACGATATCTTGATCTATTCCAAATCCAGAGAGCTTCATGCAGAGCATCTCAGAGTGGTGCTTCAGTTGTTGCGAGAGAAGAGGTTGTTTGCCAAATTGAAGAAGTGTGAGTTTTGGCTGGATCAGATTTCTTTTCTAGGCCATGTGGTTTCGAGAGATGGCATTGCTGTTGATCCGTTGAAGATAGAGGCGATTCAGAATTGGCCTATTCCTACCACTGTTTCTGAGGTACGCAGTTTCCTCGGTTTGGCGGGTTACTATCGTCGTTTCATTTCAGGTTTCTCCAAGATTGCCCTGCCATTGTCCAATCTGACGAGGAAGACTGTGAAGTTCGAGTGGTCTATCGATTGCCAGAGTGCATTTCAGGAGTTGAAGGACAGATTGACGACAGCTCCTGTTCTTTCTTTGCCCAGTGGTTCAGAGGATTTTGTGGTCTATACCGATGCGTCGAAGAGAGGCCTTGGTGCAGTGTTGATGCAGCGAGGTAAGGTCATTGCCTATGCGTCTCGCCAGTTGAAGGATTATGAGAAGAATTATCCGACGCACGATTTGGAGCTTGCAGCTGTGGTTTTCGCCCTTAAGATTTGGAGACATTATCTGTATGGCGAAAAGTGTGAGATCTTCACAGACCACAAGAGTTTGAAGTATCTGTTCTCGCAGAAAGAGCTCAATATGCGACAGAGGAGGTGGTTAGAGCTTGTCAAGGATTACGATGTGACGATCAGTTATCACCCAGGGAAGGCGAATGTTGTGGCTGATGCTTTGAGCCGCAAGTCGAGTGCTTCATTGAGTTCTTTGATTCAGAGACCATTGTTGATGGATTTGCAGAGAGAGGAGATTGATCTGGTGATTCCAGGTACCATTGCTCGCTTTTCAGCGTTGGTCATTCGATCTACATTGACGGACAGGATCCGTAGAGAGCAGTCGACTGATGTTCAGTTGGCAGAGTTGAGAGCTAGAGCCGAGGCTAGAGGGAATTCAGAGTTTAGTCTGAATGGTGATGATTTGGTAACTTTCAGAGGCCGCATTTGTGTTCCTTCTGGCGACGATATTCGTAGAGACGTCTTGACAGAGGCTCATACCGCACCTTATTCGATTCATCCAGGCAGTACGAAGATGTATCAGGATCTTCGTCGACTCTACTGGTGGCCAGGTATGAAGAGAGATATTGCTTTGTTCATTTCTCAGTGCCTTACTTGTCAGCAGGTAAAGATTGAGCACCAGAGACCTGCTGGGACATTGCTTTCTTTGCCGATTCCTCAGTGGAAGTGGGAGCATATCACTATGGATTTCGTGACTGGTTTACCCAGGACGCAGAAGGGTTTCAATTCCATTTGGGTTATTGTTGATAGATTGACCAAGTCAGCGCACTTTCTCCCAGTCAAGACGACGTATTCGATGTCTCAGTATGCCGAGGATTACATTGCAGAGATTGTTAGACTTCATGGGGTTCCGGTGTCGATTGTGTCTGATCGTGACCCCAGGTTTACCTCAGAGTTCTGGAAGAGTTTGCACAGAGCTATGGGTTCTCGATTAGCTTTCAGTACAGCTTATCATCCTCAGAGCGACGGTCAGTCAGGAGAGAGTCATTCAGATTCTGGAGGATATGCTCAGAGCTTGTACTATTGACTATTCTGGTAGCTGGGATTCCAAGTTGCCTCTTGTGGAGTTCACGTACAACAATAGCTACCAGGCGACGATTGGCATGGCACCGTATGAGGCACTTTATGGCAGGAAGTGCAGATCTCCTTTGTTTTGGGATGAGGTTGGTGAGAGGAAGATGTTGGGTCCCGAGTTGGTCCAGCAGACTGCCGATGTTGTTGCAGTTATCAGAGAGAGGATGAAGACTGCTCAGTCCAGACAGAAGAGCTATGCAGACGTTCGTCGTAGGCCTTTGCAGTTCGAGGTTGGCGATCATGTTTTTCTGAAGATAGCACCTCTCAAGGGTGTGATGCGATTTGGCAAGAAGGGCAAGTTGAGCCCTAGATTCATTGGTCCATTCGAGATATTGGACAGAGTGGGTGACCGAGCCTACAGATTAGCCCTACCGCCCGATCTTGACAGAGTCCATAATGTGTTTCACGTATCGATGCTCAGGAAGTATATTGCAGATCCTTCCCATGTTCTTCGCCATGAGCCATTGGACTTGACGCCGAGTCTGACTTACCATGAGATTCCGATTCAGATTCTGGATCGCACAGTTAGAGTTCTGAGGAACAAAGAGATCGGCATCGTTAAAGTCCTTTGGAGGAACCATTTGATTGAGGAGGCTACGTGGGAACCAGAGACTGAGATGAGAGAGAGGTATCCTGAGTTGTTCGTGCCGTGACGTCAATTTCGAGGACGAAATTCCTCTAAGGAGGGGAGATTGTAATAGCCGAGCCCGGTGTACGGTACGGTTTAAGCTTTATTGTGTTAATTGGGTTTTGTGATTAGATGATTATAGTTGTGTTTTGGGCTATAGTATTATTGGTTATTATTTATTTGAGGTGTTAGTTGGTGTTGATTGTTCGTTTCAGCGTTTCGAATCGATTTTTAGTTGTTTTGTTACTGTTCATTGCCGTGAGTAGAGTGCACCCGCGCTCTTAGATGAGTGCCCCCGCGGTGTACTATTCATGATTTTGGATTTGGAGGGCCGTGGCATCACCGCACCCGCGGCAGTGCAAGGACCGCACCCGCGGTGAGACCGCACCCGCGGTAATTGTAGCACCGCACCCGCGGTGTTCGTGCATGGGATTTATTTTGGTTGCCGTGAGCTTAGCGCACCCGCGGTCCTTGTGTTGGCGCACCCGCGGTGTAAGTATGGGCGAGATATTTAGCTACTTTTTAGGAGTTGTTGGCCATACCTTATCCATTTCTTTCCCTTCCATTCGAGATTTCCCTCCATTGGCAAGGGTTTTCATCCATTTCTTTAGCTTCCTACCTTTGATTCTTGGAGTTATTTGGATTTCCGACTTGAGATCATCGTTCTCCGTGGTATAAGGAAGCTTAGGTAAGTTTTTGGTGCGATTCTAATGAGGTTTCGAGTTAAGGGTTATTTTGGATTTGATGTTTTGATGGTTCTATGGATTATTTAGCATGGACTCTTGGGTTTAGTCTTGATATTGGTGTTATTTATGGATTATTGTTGTAGGTGGTGTACCAAGAGTATAGTTGGAGGTGTTCTATTGGTTTGTAAGTGGAATTTCATCCTTTTTGCTCACATGATATTATATGTATTGTGTTTTAAAGGTTTCAAAGTGTTATTCCCTTCCGTTGATCCATTGTTATGTATTGATTTCATTGATTATCTATTGGAGGCATTGATGTCTCACTATTGTTAAAAAGGGAATACAAGAGATATTATGAGATTGCGAAACGACGGCCTTAAATGCTATTGAGAATTCAAATGTTTTATTGGATTGATTAATCATAGCCATAGCATTGCATGCAATTAGATGATCATCGACCATAGGCTTTTATCCCCTCACAGTTATCGATTTATATCGATGGGATATTGGCAACCATAGTCACAGATACTATTGATATCAATCCAACCATAGAAAAGAGAAATACCATCGTTTTGCTATCTATTGCCATTGCTATTGCTACAGTTATTGTTACGTTATTCATGTTTCAGAGTCGATGGTATTTATGATTTAAAAGCCATGTTTTACAGTGTATACTATGTATCATTGCTATGTAAGAGTTCCACTTGCTGAGATTTATTCTCATTTCAGTTATTTTCATGTGATGCAGATAAGAGCGACGGACCGGGACGTTGACTGTGGATGGGGGTCATATGCATACGAAGATTGGAAGGATGATTATTTTGTACCATTTTGTAACATGATCACACTAATGATATTTTGTATTTTGTTATGTCATTGGAATGATCATGTTGTATTTGTAAACACTTTATAAAATTATTTGAACTCCTTCCTTGAAGAAATTTAATTCCGCTGTATTTTAATTGTATCGGGTCAGGTGTTGTTAGCCTAAAGTGATATTTACACGAGAAACAATAGCCTAGGCTGCCATGCAACTATCTCTCCGCGTGATTCATCGGTTTATGACAAGCAAAAATGTGATCTTAAGAATCTATCACAACAACAAAAATAGAATCCCTCCCTTTAGTACTAGGCAACCAAATAAAGTCCATAAAATGTCAATCCAAAATCTTTTAAGAATAGCACGCAAAAGTGTTTCCAAAGTTCTATGACAACTTCAGTTTGTCCATCCGTTTGAGGAGGCAAGTAGTAGAAAACTAACAATTTTGTGCCAATGGTTTAGCCCATAAAGTCTTCCACAAGTAACTCAAGAATTTAACATCGCGATCAAAAGCAATAGTCCTAGTTATGTCATGCAACCTAACGACTTCTCTAAAGAACAAATCCGCAATGTTTGAAGCATCATCGGTTTTATGACAAGCTATAAAATGTGTCATCTTAGAGAATCTATCCACAACAACGAAAATAGAATCCCTCCCTTTCTTAGTCCTAGGAAACCCCAAAATAAAGTCCATAGAAATGTCAATCCAAGTTTTTTTTAAGAATAGCACGCAAAAATGTTCCCAAAGTTCTATTGACAACTTCAGTTTGTCCATCCGTTTGAGGATGACAAGTAGTAGAAAACAACAATTTTGTGCCAAGTTTAGCCCATAAAGTCTTCCAAAAGTAACTCAAGAATTTAACATAACGACCAGAGACAATAGTCCTACGCATGCCATGCAACCTAGCGACTTCTCTAAAGAACAAATCCGCAATGTTTGAAGCATCATCGGTTTTATGACAAGCTATAAAATGTGCCATCTTAGAGAATCTATCCACAACAACGATAATAGAATCCCTCCCTTTCTTAGTCCTAGGCAACCCAAAATAAAGTCCATAGAAATGTCAATCCAAGTTCTTTTTAAGAATAGCACGCAAAAGTGTTCCCAAAGTATTATTGACAACTTCAGTTTGTCCATCCGTTTGAGGATGACAAGTAGTAGAAAACAACAGTTTTGTGCCAAGTTTAGCCCATAAAGTATTCCAAAAGTAACTCAAGAATTTAACATCGCGATCAAAAGCAATAGTCCTAGTCAGGCCACGCAACCTAACGACTTCTCTAAAGAACAAATCCGCAATGTTTGAAGCATCATCGGTTTTATGACAATTTATAAAATGTGACATCTTAGAGAATCTATCCACAACAACGAAAAATAGAATCTCTCCCTTTCTTAGTCCTAGGCAACCCCAAAATAAAGTCCATAGAAATGTCAATCCAAGTTCTTTTTAAGAATAGCACGCAAAAGTGTTCCCAAAGTTCTATTGACAATTTCAATTTGTCCATCCGTTTGAGGATGACAAGTAGTAGAAAACAACAATTTTGTGCCAAGTTTAGCCCATAAAGTCTTCCAAAAGTAACTCAAGAATTTAACATCGAACCAGAAACAATAGTCCTAGGCATTCCACGCAACCTAGCGACTTCTTTAAAGAACAAATCCACAATGTTTGAAGCATCATCGGTTTTATGACAAGCTATAAAATGTGCCATCTTAGAGCATCTATCCACAACAACAAAAATAGAATCCCTCCCCTTCTTAGTACTTGGCAAACCCAAAATAAAATCCATAGAAATGTCAATCCAAGTTCTTTTTAAGAATAGCACGCAAAAGTGTTCCCAAAGTTCTATTGACAACTTCAGTTTGTCCATCCGTTTGAGGATGACAAGTAGTAGAAAACAATAATTTTGTGCCAAGTTTAGCCCAGAAAGTTTTCCAAAAGTAACTCAATAATTTAACATCGCGACCAGAAACAATAGTCCTAGGCATGCCATGCAACCTCGACTTCTCTAAATAACAAATCCGCAATGTTTGAAGCATCATCGGTTTTATGACAAGCTATAAAAAGTGTCATCTTAGAGAATCTATCCACAACAACAAAAATAGAATCCCTACCCTTCTTAGTCCTAGGCAACCCAAAATAAAGTCCATAGAAATGTCAATCCAAAATCTTTTTAAGAATAGCACGCAAAAGTGTTCCCAAAGTTCTATTGCCAACTTCAGTTTGTCCATCCGTTTGAGGATAACAAGTAGTAGAAAACAACAATTTTGTGCCAAGTTTAGCCCATAAAGTCTTCCAAAAGTAACTCAATAATTTAACATCGCGACCAGAAACAATAGTCCTAGGCATGCCATGCAACCTAGCGACTTCTCTAAAGAACAAATCCGCAATGTTTGAAGCATCATCGATTATATCACAAGCTATAAAATGTGCCATCTTAGAGAATCTATCCACAACAACGAAAATAGAATCCCTCCCTTTCTTAGTCCTAGGCAACCCAACATAAAGTCCGTAGAAATGTCAATCCAAGTTCTTTTTAATAATAGCACGCAAAAATGTTCCCAAAGTTCTATTGACAACTTCAGTTTGTCCATCCGTTTGAGGATGAAAAGTAGTAGAAGACAAAAATTTTGTGCCAAGTTTAGCCCAGAAAGTCTTCCAAAAGTAACTCAATAATTTAACATCGCGACCAGAAACAATAGTCCTAGGCATGCCATGCAACCTAGCGACTTCTCTAAAGAACAAATCCGCAATGTTTTAAAGCATCATCGGTTTTATGACAAGCTATAAAAAGTGTCATCTTAGAGAATCTATCCACAACAACGAAAATAGAATCCCTACCCTTCTTAGTCCTAGGCAACCCAAAATAAAGTCCATACAAATGTCAATCCAAAATCTTTTTAAGAATAGCACGCAAAAGTGTTTCCAAAGTTCTATTGACAACTTCAGTTTGTCCATCCGTTTGAGGAGGACAAGTAGTAGAAAACAACAATTTTGTGCCAAGTTTAGCACATAAAGTCTTCCAAAAGTAACTCAAGAATTTAACATCGCGATCAGAAGCAATAGTCCTAGTTAGGCCAGGCAACCTAACGACTTCTCTAAAGAACAAATCCACAATGTTTGAAGCATCATCGATTTTATGACAAGTTATAAAATGTGCCATCTTAGAGAATCTATCCACAACAACGAAAATAGAATCCCTCCCTATCTTAGTCCTAGGCAACCCAAAATAAAGTCCATAGAAATGTCAATCCAAGTTCTTTTTAATAATAGCACGCAAAAATGTTCCCAAAGTTCTATTGACAACTTCAGTTTGTCCATCCGTTTGAGGATGACAAGTAAGTTTAGCCCATAAAGTCTTCCAAAAGTAACTCAATAATTTAACATCGCGACCAGAAACAATAGTCCTAGGCATGCCATGCAACCTAGCGACTTCTCTAAAGAACAAATCCGCAATGTTTGAAGCATCATCGATTATATCACAAGCTATAAAATGTGCCATCTTAGAGAATCTATCCACAACAACGATAATAGAATCTCTCCCTTTCTTAGTCCTAGGCAACCCAAAATAAAGTCCATAGAAATGTCAATCCAAGTTCTTTTTAAGAATAGCACGCAAAAGTGTTCCCAAAGTTCTATTGACAACTTCAGTTTGTCCATCCGTTTGAAGATGACAAGTAGTAGAAAACAACAATTTTTTGCCAAGTTTAGCCAAGAAAGTCTTCCAAAAGTAACTCAAGAATTTAACATCGCGACCAGAAACAATAGTCCTAGGCATACCATGCAACCTAGCGACTTCTCTAAATAACCAATCCGCAATGTTTGAAGCATCATCGGTTTTATGACAAGCTATAAAATGTGTCATCTTAGAGAATCTATCCACAACAACAAAAATAGAATCCCTCCTGATGTGAATCTAGCCAGCCACTATGCGTTCCAAGAACCAATCCCGAGAGGACGCTTGAAGATGTTGAATGTTGCCCTTCATCCAACCAATGAAAGCTTGGAAACAAGACTCGAAGGGTTCGGGTTGCATCACAATCAAGTAGAAGCTGACCGAGTCTACACGGACGTGTACACGGACCTGTACACGGGGTCCGTGTCTCATACATTCGAGATTGAGATTTACAGAGCCTACACGGACCCGAGCACGGAGGCATACACGGGGTCCGTGTCCTTTACGACTTGGAGAGAATATTTTTCTTAAATTAGAGTTTTAATTATTTTGGTTAGAGTTTTAATTATTTTGGCAAGTAGATTTGATATCTTTAAATATGCAATTTCTAGGTTTAGATTTTCCTTTATCTATATATATGCTAGAAGACCATGTAAACTTTCAACTTTTGTTCATTATTGATTTGATATCAAATTGTGAGATTTTCTCTCCAATACACTTAGGTGTTTTTCAAAAATCAAACTTATCAAAAGATTTATCTTTTGTGGCGTTTGTCGATTGTTCTTCACTCGGGTTGTCAAAGACAAGTTCTTTGAAGGTTCGCTTGAATTTCGATTGTTTACCTTCGTTAATATTTGTTGCTAAATCATTCGTGATTTAGAGGTGAACATTACACAATTACTTGTCTCAAAGATCGGGAAAACAACAACGATTCTTTGTTCGCAATTGAATAGAGGGTGCGATTCAATTTTAATCGTGTTTGCTATTTATTCGTACAAAGATTCACGTCATTTGGTATCAGAGCTCAAGGTTTTTTATTCAAGTAAGAGTATCCATTCAATTCTTCGTAGGATTTTCAATACCGATTTTCGTGTTGCGATTTCTACGGATTTGTTGAAAAAAAAAATAAATAAAAAAAAATCGTGAATTACTGTTCATAGCCGGAATCACTATTCATCGGCGATACTATTCATCCGACGGTACTGTTCATCGCGGAGGAAACACTGTTCATCGCGGCGGAAACACTGTTCACAGGTTCGGATTTACTATTCATATCGGAGAGTACTGTTCTTCTGACGTACTGTTCATACCGGAAAATTACTATTCATCGGAAGTACTATTCATTGCCGTTGTTACTGTTCAGCTGCCGGAGTTACTATTCATCTTATCGGTACTGTTCACGGTACTGTAGCGTACTGTTCACCCGGAAAAAAAAATTTAAAAAAAAAAAAAAAAAAAAAAAGAGAGCAATATGCTTGATAGTGAGTTTCAGTCTTTGTTTGAAGAATTTGGAAAAAGAATGGTGGAAAAATTTAAGCCTTTACATGAAAGGTTTGATAGGCTTGAGTGTAGCGTTAAAGAAAAGTATGGTCGAGTGTATGATATTGGAAGGATGAGTAAAGAGGAGAGACGTACGACGACACCAGCAAGGAGTTCAAAACGTGGATATCAAGGTACATCTAAAACTTCAAGAATTAGTACTTATGATATTCAATGTTTTTGGTGTCTAGAGTTTGGGCATGATATTAGTCATTGTCCAAATGAGGATGTGAAGGTATTGGATTCCACTTCCAACTTTGAAGCCAAACTTGTGGATGATTTGAATGTTGATGTTGAAACTCCAATTGTGTCTAATGCGGTTATTGAGTGTTATGCTGTGGAGGGTGAGTTGTTAGATGATATGCAAGTTGTTTCTTTTGCTCAACTGTCTACAAATGTAATATGTATTGATGAATCAATTTGTTATGATTTGAGAGAAAAAGAAAATGAGATGGCCGAAAAAAAGAGTGGTAAAAAGAGTGAGATGGTCATCGATGAAAATAAAGAATTGTGCGAAAAAGAGGCCGAAAAAACAAAAGAAGAAATTATATGTATGGCCCAAAAGAGTGAGGATGAGCATTTCTTTATTTTGAATAAGCCACTTCATGTACATCTGTGCAAAGTTGGTTTATTTTATTTTAATGAAATAGCCGGTTCCATCCCGAGCATTGTTAAACTCTACTTGCAGGATTGTGGAAATGGCATAAAATGTGTTGATCTTCCTAGCTATCAAGAAAGACAAGATTTGAGGACAAATCTTTTTAAAGAAAGGGAGAATGATGTGAATCTAGCCAGCCACTATGCGTTCCAAGAACCAATCCCGAGAGGACGCTTGAAGATGTTGAATGTTGCCCTTCATCCAACCAATGAAAGCTTGGAAACAAGACTCGAAGGGTTCGGGTTGCATCACAATCAAGTAGAAGCTGACCGAGTCTACACGGACGTGTACACGGACCTGTACACGGGGTCCGTGTCTCATACATTCGAGATTGAGATTTACAGAGCCTACACGGACCCGAGCACGGAGGCATACACGGGGTCCGTGTCCTTTACGACTTGGAGAGAATATTTTTCTTAAATTAGAGTTTTAATTATTTTGGTTAGAGTTTTAATTATTTTGGCAAGTAGATTTGATATCTTTAAATATGCAATTTCTAGGTTTAGATTTTCCTTTATCTATATATATGCTAGAAGACCATGTAAACTTTCAACTTTTGTTCATTATTGATTTGATATCAAATTGTGAGATTTTCTCTCCAATACACTTAGGTGTTTTTCAAAAATCAAACTTATCAAAAGATTTATCTTTTGTGGCGTTTGTCGATTGTTCTTCACTCGGGTTGTCAAAGACAAGTTCTTTGAAGGTTCGCTTGAATTTCGATTGTTTACCTTCGTTAATATTTGTTGCTAAATCATTCGTGATTTAGAGGTGAATATTACACAATTACTTGTCTCAAAGATCGGGAAAACAACAACGATTCTTTGTTCGCAATTGAATAGAGGGTGCGATTCAATTTTAATCGTGTTTGCTATTTATTCGTACAAAGATTCACGTCACCTCCCCTTCTTAGTCCTAGGCAACCCAAAATAAAGTCCATAGAAATTTCAATCCAAGTTCTTTTTAAGAATAGTTCGCAAAAGTGTTCCCAAAGTTCTATTGATAACTTCAGTTTGTCCATCCGTTTGAGGATGACAAGTAGTAGAAAACAACAATTTTGTGCCAAGTTTAGCCCAGAAAGTCTTCCAAAAGTAACTCAAGAATTTAACATCGTGACCAGAAACAATAGTCCTAGGAATACCATGCAACCTAGCGACTTCTCTAAATAACAAATCCGCAATGTTTGAAGCGTCTTCAGTTTTATGACAAGCTATAAAATGTGCCATCTTAGAGAATCTATCCACAACAACAAACATAGAATCCCTCCCCTTTTTATTCCTAGGCAAACAAAAAATAAAGGCCATAGAAATGTCAATCCAAGTTCTTTTTAAGAATAGCACGCAAAAGTGTTCCCAAAGTTCTATTGACAACTTCAGTTTGTCCATTCGTTTGAGGATGACAAGTAGTAGTAAACAACAATTTTGTGCCAAGTTTAGCCCAGAAAGTCTTCCAAAAGTAACTCAATAATTTAACATCGCGACCAGAAACAATAGTCCTAGGCATGCCATGCAACCTAGCGACTTCTCTAAAGAACAAATCCGCAATGTTTGAAGCATCATCGGTTTTATGACAAGCTATAAAATGTGCCATCTTAGAGAATCTATCCACAACAACAAAAATAGAATCCCTCCCCTTCTTAGTACTAGGCAAACCAAAATAAAGTCCATACAAATGTCAATCCAAATCTTTTTAAGAATAGCACACAAAAGTGTTTCCAAAGTTCTATTGACAACTTCAGTTTGTCTATCCGTTTGAGGAGGACAAGTAGTAGAAAACAACAATTTTGTGCCAAGTTTAGCCCATAAAGTCTTCCAAAAGTAACTCAAGAATTTAACATCGCGATCAAAAGCAATAGTCCTAGTTATGTCATGCAACCTAACGACTTCTCTAAAGAACAAATCCGCAATGTTTGAAGCATCATCGGTTTTATGACAAGCTATAAAATGTGTCATCTTAGAGAATCTATCCACAACAACGAAAATAGAATCCCTCCCTTTCTTAGTCCTAGGCAACCCCAAAATAAAGTCCATAGAAATGTCAATCCAAGTTTTTTTAAGAATAGCACGCAAAAATGTTCCCAAAGTTCTATTGACAACTTCAGTTTGTCCATCCGTTTGAGGATGACAAGTAGTAGAAAACAACAATTTTGTGCCAAGTTTAGCCCATAAAGTCTTCCAAAAGTAACTCAAGAATTTAACATAACGACCAGAGACAATAGTCCTACGCATGCCATGCAACCTAGCGACTTCTCTAAAGAACAAATCCGCAATGTTTGAAGCATCATCGGTTTTATGACAAGCTATAAAATGTGCCATCTTAGAGAATCTATCCACAACAACGATAATAGAATCCCTCCCTTTCTTAGTCCTAGGCAACCCAAAATAAAGTCCATAGAAATGTCAATCCAAGTTCTTTTTAAGAATAGCACGCAAAAGTGTTCCCAAAGTATTATTGACAACTTCAGTTTGTCCATCCGTTTGAGGATGACAAGTAGTGGAAAACAACAGTTTTGTGCCAAGTTTAGCCCATAAAGTATTCCAAAAGTAACTCAAGAATTTAACATCGCGATCAAAAGCAATAGTCCTAGTCAGGCCACGCAACCTAACGACTTCTCTAAAGAACAAATCCGCAATGTTTGAAGCATCATCGGTTTTATGACAATTTATAAAATGTGACATATTAGAGAATCTATCCACAACAACGAAAAATAGAATTTCTCCCTTTCTTAGTCCTAGGCAACCCCAAAATAAAGTCCATAGAAATGTCAATCCAAGTTCTTTTTAAGAATAGCACGCAAAAGTGTTCCCAAAGTTCTATTGACAATTTCAATTTGTCCATCCGTTTGAGGATGACAAGTAGTAGAAAACAACAATTTTGTGCCAAGTTTAGCCCATAAAGTCTTCCAAAAGTAACTCAAGAATTTAACATCGAACCAGAAAAAATAGTCCTAGGCATTCCACGCAACCTAGCGACTTCTTTAAAGAACAAATCCACAATGTTTGAAGCATCATTGGTTTTATGACAAGCTATAAAATGTGCCATCTTAGAGAATCTATCCACAACAACAAAAATAGAATCCCTCCCCTTCTTAGTACTAGGCAACCCAAAATAAAATCCATAGAAATGTCAATCCAAGTTCTTTTTAAGAATAGCACGCAAAAGTGTTCCCAAAGTTCTATTGACAACTTCAGTTTGTCCATCCGTTTGAGGATGACAAGTAGTAGAAAACAATAATTTTGTGCCAAGTTTAGCCCAGAAAGTTTTCCAAAAGTAACTCAATAATTTAACATCGCGACCAGAAACAATAGTCCTAGGCATGCCATGCAACCTCGACTTCTCTAAATAACAAATCCGCAATGTTTGAAGCATCATCGGTTTTATGACAAGCTATAAAAAGTGTCATCTTAGAGAATCTATCCACAACAACAAAAATAGAATCCCTACCCTTCTTAGTCCTAGGCAACCCAAAATAAAGTCCATAGAAATGTCAATCCAAAATCTTTTTAAGAATAGCACGCAAAAGTGTTCCCAAAGTTCTATTGCCAACTTCAGTTTGTCCATCCGTTTGAGGATAACAAGTAGTAGAAAACAACAATTTTGTGCCAAGTTTAGCCCATAAAGTCTTCCAAAAGTAACTCAATAATTTAACATCGCGACCAGAAACAATAGTCCTAGGCATGCCATGCAACCTAGCGACTTCTCTAAAGAACAAATCCGCAATGTTTTAAGCATCATCGATTATATCACAAGCTATAAAATGTGCCATCTTAGAGAATCTATCCACAACAACGAAAATAGAATCCCTCCCTTTCTTAGTCGTAGGCAACCCAACATAAAGTCCGTAGAAATTTCAATCCAAGTTCTTTTTAATAATAGCACGCAAAAATGTTCCCAAAGTTCTATTGACAACTTCAGTTTGTCCATCCGTTTGAGGATGAAAAGTAGTAGAAGACAAAAATTTTGTGCCAAGTTTAGCCCAGAAAGTCTTCCAAAAGTAACTCAATAATTTAACATCGCGACCAGAAACAATAGTCCTAGGCATGCCATGCAACCTAGCGACTTCTCTAAAGAACAAATCCGCAATGTTTTAAAGCATCATCGGTTTTATGACAAGCTATAAAAAGTGTCATCTTAGAGAATCTATCCACAACAACGAAAATAGAATCCCTACCCTTCTTAGTCCTAGGCAACCCAAAATAAAGTCCGTACAAATGTCAATCCAAAATCTTTTTAAGAATAGCACGCAAAAGTGTTTCCAAAGTTCTATTGACAACTTCAGTTTGTCCATCCGTTTAAGGAGGACAAGTGTAATAGCCGAGCCCAGTGTACGGTACGATTTAAGTTTCGTTTGTTATTTGGGATATTTGATTAGATGTTCAGAGTTGTATTTTTGGGCTATAGTATTGTTAGTTTTATTGTCTTGAGGTGTTAGTTGATGTTGGTTGTTCGTTTCAGAGTTTCGGATCGATTCTAGTTGCATGGGAATAGTGCTTGGCCGTGGCTTGAGTGCACCCGCGCTCTTAACTGGAGTGCCCCCGCGGTGTACTGTGCTGTTTTGGAGTTGGAATGCCGTGAGCACACCGCACCCGCGGTGATGTAGAGACCGCCCCTGCGGTAGAGACCGCACCCGCGCTGCTTGTGTCGCCGCACCCGCGCTGTTCGTGTTCCAGAATTTTTGAGAATGTCGTAACCATTGCGCACCCGCGGTCCTTGTGTTGGCGCACCCGCGGTGAAGGTATGGGCGAGTTTTTAAGCTACTTTTTGGAGTGGTTGGCCATACTTTCCCTTTCTTTTCTCCTCCATTCTCGACTTTTCTCTCCATTTCTAGGGTTTTTGGTCATTTCTTTCACTTCCTATCTTCGATTCAAGCGTTTGTTTGGAATTTCGACTTGAGTTCGACGTTCTCCTTGGTGCTAGGAAGCTTGGGTAAGTTTTTGGTGCGATTCTGTTAAGGTTGTAAATTAAGAGTTGTTTAGGTTGGTTGTTTATGTGGATTTATGGATTATTTAGCTTGTAATCTTGGATATTTAGTTGATATTGGTGTTATTTGTGGTAGGTGGTGATCAAGAGCTAAGTTGAGGTGTTTGTTGTGGTTTGTAAGTGGAAATTCATTCCTTTTGCTCACATGATTATATATGTATGTGTTTCAAAGAGTTTATTGTGTTATTCCCTTTCATTTGATCCATAGTATGTATTGTTATATGTATTGGAGGCATTGTATGTCTCATTATTGATTAAAGGGAATACAAAGAGATATATAGAGTTCAAAGTGATTGTTAAAACCAGAGAAGAGTTTAAATGTTTTCGGATTGATAAATACATAGTCAGAGATTGCATGCAATATTAGATGATCATCGCCCAGAGGCTTATATCCCTCAGAGTTATCGGTATTTATATCGATTTGGGATACGAGCAACCCCAGAGCAGAGATACTATTGATATCAATCCCCAGAGCAAAAGAGAAATACCATCATATTTTATGCTATTGCTATATTATTGATATTCAGAGTTTACAGTTCAGAGTTGATGGTATTTATGATTTCAAAGAGATGTTTTACAGAGTTATTGTTCATTGTTATATAAGAGTTCTACTTGCTGAGATTTATTCTCATTTCAGTTATTTTCATGTGATGCAGATCAGAGTGGTGCCTCGGGACGTTGACTGTAGATCGGGGGTCATATGCATACACCGTTGGAAGGAGGATTTTGGCATGATCATAGGAATGATGTTTTGTTTTTGTTATGTCATTTAAATGATCATGTATTTATTTTGTAAAGATATTTGATGAAATGTATTTTGAAACTCCTTCCGTATATTTTAAAGAGAAAATTTTATTTCCGCTGCGTATTTATTTTAAAAGAGGATCGGGGATGTCACATTTAGTGGTATCAGAGCGGTGTTCTTCGGACCAATGCATATGACTTCGTCTACTTTCAACTGTCCGGGTATGTTTTCTTTGCATCTATCTATTGTTATGTATTGATTGGTATCTTGTGAGCATTGTAGAGTAGAGGATGCCTCCTAAGCGTAAGGCGTCAGAGGGGGAGGATAGTTCGTCCTCGAGAGTTGTCGACGAGTTCGGCAAGTTACTGAAGGAGCAGGCTAAGGTTCACAGTGAGCAGATCCAGCAGTTGCTTAGACTGCAAGGAGCAGGCCAGGGCAGAGACCAAGGTAGGGGGCAGGTTGCTCCAGTAGCAGTTGGTTCTGATGCTATCTTTTCTGCGTTTAAGAGGATGAATCCACCCGAGTTTCTAGGCAGCTCCGATCCTTTAGCTGCAGTAGAGTGGGTCAAGGCTTTGGAGGCGATTTTTGATCATCTCCACTATGAGGACAGAGACCGTATCAGTTGTGCTGTTTTCATGCTGGTTAAAGCTGCACGTTTGTGGTGGAATGCGACCAAGGTTGGCATTGATGTTTCTACTTTGAAGTGGTCTGAGTTTACTGAGCTTTTCTACGACAAGTACTTTCCTGATGCACTGCGAGCGAGGAAGGTCACAGAGTTCTTGGAGCTTCGTCAGGGGAGCTTGAATGTGGACGAGTATATTCTCAAGTTCGAGGAGGGTTGCCTTTTTGCTCCGTACATTGCTACCAGTGATAAAGATAAAGGTGCTCACTTCATTCGAGGCCTTAGAGCGGAGATCAGGCGTGATATCAATATGTCCAAGGCTGTGACTTTCAAGGAGATTGTGTCCAAGGCGTTGCTAGCAGAGCAGGACGAGAAAGATATCGCCAGGGAGAGACAGGCGAGGTACCAGGCTAATGTTCAAAGAGGCCAGAGTTCAGGTCAGCGTGGCAGAGATCGATTCAAGGGGAAGGGCAAGGTGGATCAGAGTCCTAGGCCACCGTCAGTGCCAGTTGCTCCGTCTGATTCTGAGAGATCTTTGTGTCCCAAGTGTAGCAGACCCCATCGTGGAGAGTGTAGATTTGGCTCTCGTTCTTGTTATCGTTGTGGCATGCCAGGCCATATTTCCAGAGATTGTCCTAGGGGAGCTAGCCAGGAGAAGGTGCAGGGTCGTATCTTTTCGATGACTAAGGAAGGTATTAATCGTAATTCTTCTGTAATCTCTAGTTCCATTTTAATTTCAGGCAGAGTAGCTACTACTTTGATTGATACTGGTGCTACTCATTCTTTTATGTCTGAATTGTTTTTGAGATCTTTGGGTATAGTTCCTTCTGTTATTCCCCTTCAGCTTAGTGTTGTTTTGCCTTCGGGAGATGTTTTGTGCCCGACTTCCATAGTGTATGCGTGCCCCGTTCGTTTTGTTGATCGAGAGGTCTTTGCTGATTTGATTGTGATCCCGATGGTTGCCTTTGATGTTATTCTTGGCATGGATTGGCTGTCGACCTATCGTGCTGTTATTGATTGCGTTGCTAAGACGGTGACTTTTGCAGATGATGACCAGGGAGGAGTTCTCGCCAGCTCAGGTACTTCGCTGGTCCTTCCTTTTATTTCGTGTCTTGGTGCTGAGAGGCTATTGTGTAGAGGTTGTGATGTTTTTCTAGCATCTGTTGTGGATATGGATAGACTGATTAAGTTGAATATTGATGATATTGATGTGGTGAGGGAGTTTGCGGATGTGTTTGAGGATGATGTTCCGGGTTTGCCGCCGGATAGAGATGTAGAGTTTGTTATTGATCTTGCTCCAGGTACGGTTCCTATTTCTAAGGCTCCGTATAGGATGGCTCCTACCGAGATGAAAGAGTTGAAGACGCAGTTGCAGGATCTTCTAGATAAGGGTTTCATTCGTCCGAGTTCTTCGCCTTGGGGAGCTCCGGTTCTATTTGTTAAGAAGAAGGACGGGTCTTTGCGTCTGTGTATCGATTACAGAGAGCTCAACAAAGTGACGATCAAGAACAAGTATCCGTTGCCACGGATTGACGATCTATTTGACCAACTCCAGGGTGCCACTGTTTTCTCGAAGATTGATCTTCGGTCTGGCTACTATCAGTTGAAGGTTAGGGAGTCTGATATCCCTAAGACGGCTTTCAGGACCAGGTATGGTCACTATGAGTTTCTCGTGATGTCTTTTGGTTTGACCAATGCCCCTTCTGTTTTCATGGACCTGATGAACCGTGTGTTCAAGCCGTATTTGGATAGCTTCGTCATTGTCTTTATCGACGATATATTGATCTATTCCAAGACCAGAGAGCTTCATTCAGAGCATCTCAGAGTTGTTCTCCAGTTGCTGAGAGAGCGGAGGTTGTTTGCTAAGTTGAAGAAGTGTGAGTTTTGGCTGGATCAGATTTCTTTTCTAGGCCATGTCGTTTCGAGGGATGGCATTGCTGTTGATCCGATGAAGATAGAGGCGATTCAGAAAGTGGCCTATTCCTACGACTGTTTCAGAGGTACGCAGTTTCCTTGGTTTGGCGGGTTATTATCGTCGTTTTATTTCGGATTTTTCCAAGATTGCCCTGCCATTGTCCAATCTGACAAGGAAGACTGTGAAGTTCGAGTGGTCTATAGATTGCCAGAGCGCATTTCAGGAGTTGAAGGATAGATTGACGTCAGCTCCTATTCTCGCATTGCCCAGTGGTTCAGAGGATTTTGTGGTCTTTACCGATGCGTCGAAGAAGGGTCTCGGTGCAGTGTTGATGCAGAGAGGTAAGGTCATTGCCTATGCTTCTCGCCAGTTGAAGGATTATGAGAAGAATTATCCGACGCACGATTTGGAGCTAGCAGCTGTGGTTTTCGCCCTTAAGATTTGGAGACATTATCTGTATGGCGAAAAGTGTGAGATCTTCACAGACCACAAGAGTTTGAAGTATCTGTTCTCGCAGAAAGAGCTCAATATGCGGCAGAGGAGGTGGTTAGAGCTTGTCAAGGATTACGATGTAACTATCAGTTATCACCCAGGGAAGGCGAATGTTGTGGCTGATGCTTTAAGCCGCAAGTCGAGTGTTTCATTGAGTTCTTTGATTCAGAGACCGTTACTGATGGATTTGCAGAGAGAGGATATTGATCTGGTGATTCCAGGCACCATTGCTCGTCTTTCAGCGTTAGTTATTCGATCTTCATTGACGGACAGGATTCGTAGAGAGCAGTCGACTGATGTTCAGTTGACAGAGTTGAGAGATAGAGCAGAGATTAGAGGTAATTCAGAGTTTGCTTTGAATGGTGATGGTTTGGTGACTTTCAGAGGTCGTATTTGTGTTCCTTCTGGCGACGATATTCGTAGAGATATTCTGACAGAGGCTCATACCGCGCCGTATTCGATTCATCCAGGCAGTACGAAGATGTATCAGGATCTTCGTCGACTCTACTGGTGGCCAGGTATGAAGAAGGATGTTGCCGTGTTCATTTCTCAGTGCCTTACTTGTCAGCAGGTGAAGATTGAGCACCAGAGACCTGCTGGGACATTGTTGTCGTTGCCGATTCCTCAGTGGAAGTGGGAGCATATTACGATGGATTTCGTGACTGGTCTTCCCAGAGTGCGGAGAGGTTTCAATTCTATTTGGGTTATCGTTGATAGATTGACTAAGTCAGCGCACTTTCTTCCAGTCAAGACGACGTATTCGATGAACCAGTATGCCGAGGACTACATAGCAGAGATTGTCAGACTTCATGGTGTTCCTGTGTCGATCGTGTCTGATCGTGACCCCAGATTTACTTCAGAGTTTTGGAAGAGTTTGCACAGAGCTATGGGTTCGCGATTAGCGTTCAGTACAGCCTATCATCCTCAGAGTGATGGTCAGTCAGAGAGAGTCATTCAGATTCTTGAGGATATGCTCAGAGCGTGTACTATAGACTTTCCAGGTAGCTGGGATTCTTTGTTGCCTTTGGCTGAGTTCACTTATAATAATAGCTACCAGGCGACGATTGGCATGGCACCGTATGAGGCACTTTATGGCAGGAAGTGCAGGTCTCCCTTGTATTGGGACGAGGTTGGTGAGAGGAAGATGTTGGGACCAGAGTTGGTCCAGCAGACTGCTGATGTTGTTGCTGTTATCAGAGAAAGGATGAAGACTGCCCAGTCCAGACAGAAGAGCTATGCAGATGTTCGTCGCAGACCTTTGCAGTTCGAGATTGGCGACCACGTGTTTCTGAAGATAGCACCTCTCAAGGGTGTGATGAGATTTGGCAAGAAGGGCAAGTTGAGTCCTAGATTTATTGGTCCATTCGAGATTTTGGACAGAGTTGGTGACAGAGCCTACAGATTAGCCCTACCTCCAGATCTTGACAGAGTTCATAATGTGTTTCACGTTTCGATGCTCAGGAAGTATGTTGCAGATCCTTCCCATGTTCTACGCCATGAGCCATTGGACTTGACGCCGAATTTGACATATCAAGAGATTCCGATTCAGATTTTGGATCGCACAGTTAGAGTTCTGAGGAACAAAGAGATCGGCATTGTCAAAGTTCTTTGGAGGAACCATTTGTTAGAGGAGGCTACGTGGGAACCAGAGGATGAGATGAGAGAGAAGTATCCTGAGTTGTTCGTGCCGTGACGTCAATTTCGCGGACGAAATTCCCTTAAGGGGGGGAGATTGTAATAGCCGAGCCCAGTGTACGGTACGATTTAAGTTTCGTTTGTTATTTGGGATATTTGATTAGATGTTCAGAGTTGTATTTTTGGGCTATAGTATTGTTAGTTTTATTGTCTTGAGGTGTTAGTTGATGTTGGTTGTTCGTTTCAGAGTTTCGGATCGATTCTAGTTGCATGGGAATAGTGCTTGGCCGTGGCTTGAGTGCACCCGCGCTCTTAACTGGAGTGCCCCCGCGGTGTACTGTGCTGTTTTGGAGTTGGAATGCCGTGAGCACACCGCACCCGCGGTGATGTAGAGACCGCCCCTGCGGTAGAGACCGCACCCGCGCTGCTTGTGTCGCCGCACCCGCGCTGTTCGTGTTCCAGAATTTTTGAGAATGCCGTAACCATTGCGCACCCGCGGTCCTTGTGTTGGCGCACCCGCGGTGAAGGTATGGGCGAGTTTTTAAGCTACTTTTTGGAGTGGTTGGCCATACTTTCCCTTTCTTTTCTCCTCCATTCTCGACTTTTCTCTCCATTTCTAGGGTTTTTGGTCATTTCTTTCACTTCCTATCTTCGATTCAAGCGTTTGTTTGGAATTTCGACTTGAGTTCGACGTTCTCCTTGGTGCTAGGAAGCTTGGGTAAGTTTTTGGTGCGATTCTGTTAAGGTTGTAAATTAAGAGTTGTTTAGGTTGGTTGTTTATGTGGATTTATGGATTATTTAGCTTGTAATCTTGGATATTTAGTTGATATTGGTGTTATTTGTGGATTATTTGTTGTAGGTGGTGATCAAGAGCTAAGTTGAGGTGTTTGTTGTGGTTTGTAAGTGGAAATTCATTCCTTTTGCTCACATGATTTTATATGTATGTGTTTCAAAGAGTTTATTGTGTTATTCCCTTTCATTTGATCCATAGTATGTATTGTTATATGTATTGGAGGCATTGTATGTCTCATTATTGATTAAAGGGAATACAAAGAGATATATAGAGTTCAAAGTGATTGTTAAAACCAGAGAAGAGTTTAAATGTTTTCGGATTGATAAATACATAGTCAGAGATTGCATGCAATATTAGATGATCATCGCCCAGAGGCTTATATCCCTCAGAGTTATCGGTATTTATATCGATTTGGGATACGAGCAACCCCAGAGCAGAGATACTATTGATATCAATCCCCAGAGCAAAAGAGAAATACCATCATATTTTATGCTATTGCTATATTATTGATATTCAGAGTTTACAGTTCAGAGTTGATGGTATTTATGATTTCAAAGAGATGTTTTACAGAGTTATTGTTCATTGTTATATAAGAGTTCCACTTGCTGAGATTTATTCTCATTTCAGTTATTTTCATGTGATGCAGATCAGAGTGGTGCCTCGGGACGTTGACTGTAGATCGGGGGTCATATGCATACACCGTTGGAAGGAGGATTTTGGCATGATCATAGGAATGATGTTTTGTTTTTGTTATGTCATTTAAATGATCATGTATTTATTTTGTAAAGATATTTGATGAAATGTATTTTTGAAACTCCTTCCGTATATTTTAAAGAGAAAATTTTATTTCCGCTGCGTATTTATTTTAAAAGAGGATCGGGGTGTCACAACAAGTAGTAGAAAACAACAATTTTGTGCCAAGTTTAGCACATAAAGTCTTCCAAAAGTAACTCAAGAATTTAACATCGCGATCAGAAGCAATAGTCCTAGTTAGGCCAGGCAACCTAACGACTTCTCTAAAGAACAAATCCACAATGTTTGAAGCATCATCGATTTTATGACAAGTTATAAAATGTGCCATCTTAGAGAATCTATCCACAACAACGAAAATAGAATCCCTCCCTATCTTAGTCCTAGGCAACCCAAAATAAAGTCCATAGAAATGTCAATCCAAGTTCTTTTTAATAATAGCACGCAAAAATGTTCCCAAAGTTCTATTGACAACTTCAGTTTGTCCATCCGTTTGAGGATGACAAGTAGTAGAAAACAACAATTTTGTGCCAAGTTTAGCCCATAAAGTCTTCCAAAAGTAACTCAATAATTTAACATCGCGACCAGAAACAATAGTCCTAGGCATGCCATGCAACCTAGCGACTTCTCTAAAGAACAAATCCGCAATGTTTGAAGCATCATCGATTATATCACAAGCTATAAAATGTGCCATCTTAGAGAATCTATCCACAACAACGATAATAGAATCTCTCCCTTTCTTAGTCCTAGGCAACCCAAAATAAAGTCCATAGAAATGTCAATCCAAGTTCTTTTTAAGAATAGCACGCAAAAGTGTTCCCAAAGTTCTATTGACAACTTCAGTTTGTCCATCCGTTTGAAGATGACAAGTAGTAGAAAACAACAATTTTTTGCCAAGTTTAGCCAAGAAAGTCTTCCAAAAGTAACTCAAGAATTTAACATCGCGACCAGAAACAATAGTCCTAGGCATAGCCATGCAACCTAGCGACTTATCTAAATAACCAATCCGCAATGTTTGAAGCATCATCGGTTTTATGACAAGCTATAAAATGTGTCATCTTAGAGAATCTATCCACAACAACAAAAATAGAATCCCTCCCCTTCTTAGTCCTAGGCAACCCAAAATAAAGTCCATAGAAATTTCAATCCAAGTTCTTTTTAAGAATAGCTCGCAAAAGTGTTCCCAAAGTTCTATTGACAACTTCAGTTTGTCCATCCGTTTGAGGATGACAAGTAGTAGAAAACAACAATTTTGTGCCAAGTTTAGCCCAGAAAGTCTTCCAAAAGTAACTCAAGAATTTAACATCGTGACCAGAAACAATAGTCCTAGGAATACCATGCAACCTAGCGACTTCTCTAAATAACAAATCCGCAATGTTTGAAGCGTCTTCAGGTTTTATGACAAGCTATAAAATGTGCCATCTTAGAGAATCTATCCACAACAACAAACATAGAATCCCTCCCCTTTTTATTCCTAGGCAACACAAAATAAAGGCCATAGAAATGTCAATCCAAGTTCTTTTTAAGAATAGCACGCAAAAGTGTTCCCAAAGTTCTATTGACAACTTCAGTTTGTCCATTCGTTTGAGGATGACAAGTAGTAGTAAACAACAATTTTGTGCCAAGTTTAGCCCAGAAAGTCTTCCAAAAGTAACTCAATAATTTAACATCGCGACCAGAAACAATAGTCCTAGGCATGCCATGCAACCTAGCGACTTCTCTAAAGAACAAATCCGCAATGTTTGAAGCATCATCGGTTTTATGACAAGCTATAAAATGTGTCATCTTAGAGAATCTATCCACAACAACAAAAATAGAATCCCTCCCCTTCTTAGTCCTAGGCAACCCAAAATAAAGTCCATAGAAATGTCAATCCAAGTTCTTTTTAAGAATAGCACGCAAAAGTGTTCCCAAAGTTCTATTGACAACTTCAGTTTGTCCATCCGTTTGAGGATGAAAAGTAGTAGAAAACAACAATTTTGTGCCAAGTTTAGCCCATAAAGTCTTCCAAAAGTAACTCAAGAATTTAACATCGCGATCAGAAGCAATAGTCCTAGTCATGCCATGCAACCTAACGACTTCTCTAAAGAATCGCAATGTTTGAAGCATCATCGGTTTTATGACAAGCTATAAAATGTGCCATCTTAGAGAATCTATCCACAACAACAAAAATAGAATCCCTCCCCTTCTTAGTACTAGGCAACCCAAAATAAAGTCCATAGAAATGTCAATCCAAGTTCTTTTTAAGAATAGCACGCAAAAGTGTTCCCAAAGTTCTATTGCCAACTTCAGTTTGTCCATCCGTTTGAGGATGACAAGTAGTAGAAAACAACAATTTTGTGCCAAGTTTAGCACATAAAGTCTTCCAAAAGTAACTCAAGAATTTAACATCGCGATCAGAAGCAATAGTCCTAGTCAGGCCATGCAACCTAACGACTTCTCTAAAGAACAAATCCGCAATGTTTGAAGCATCATCGGTTTTATGACAAGCTATAAAATGTGCCATCTTAGAGAATCTATCCACAACAACGAAAATAGAATCCCTCCCTTTCTTAGTCCTAGGCAACCCAAAATAAAGTCCATAGAAATGTCAATCCAAGTTCTTTTTAATAATAGCACGCAAAAATGTTCCCAAAGTTCTATTGACAACTTCAGTTTGTCCATCCGTTTGAGGATGACAAGTAGTAGAAAACAAAAATTTTGTGCCAAGTTTAGCCCAGAAAGTCTTCCAAAAGTAACTCAATAATTTAACATCGCGACCAGAAACTATAGTCCTAGGCATGCCATGCAACCTAGCGACTTCTCTAAAGAACAAATCCGCAATGATTGAAGCATCATCGGTTTTATGACAAGCTATAAAAAGTGTCATCTTAGAGAATCTATCCACAACAACGAAAATAGAATCCCTACCCTTCTTAGTCCTAGGCAACCCAAAATAAAGTCCATACAAATGTCAATCCAAAATCTTTTTAAGAATAGCACGCAAAAGTGTTCCAAAGTTCTACTGACAACTTCAGTTTGTCCATCCGTTTGAGGATGACAAGTAGTAGAAAACAACAATTTTGTGCCAAGTTTAGCACATAAAGTCTTCCAAAAGTAACTCAAGAATTTAACATCGCGATCAGAAGCAATAGTCCTAGTTAGGCCATGCAACCTAACGACTTCTCTAAAGAACAAATCCGCAATGTTTGAAGCATCATCGGTTTTATGACAAGCTATAAAATGTGCCATCTTAGAGAATCTATCCACAACAACGAAAATAGAATCCCTCCCTTTCTTAGTCCTAGGCAACCCAAAATAAAGTCCATAGAAATTTCAATCCAAGTTCTTTTTAAGAATAGCTCGCAAAAGTGTTCCCAAAGTTCTATTGACAACTTCAGTTTGTCCATCCGTTTGAGGATGACAAGTAGTAGAAAACAACAATTTTGTGCCAAGTTTAGCCCAGAAAGTCTTCCAAAAGTAACTCAAGAATTTAACATCGTGACCAGAAACAATAGTCCTAGGAATGCCATGCAACCTAGCGACTTCTCTAAATAACAAATCCGCAATGTTTGAAGCGTCTTCGGTTTTATGACAAGCTATAAAATGTGCCATCTTAGAGAATCTATCCACAACAACAAACATAGAATCCCTCCCCTTTTTATTCCTAGGCAAACAAAAATAAAGGCCATAGAAATGTCAATCCAAGTTCTTTTTAAGAATAGCACGCAAAAGTGTTCCCAAAGTTCTATTGACAACTTCAGTTTGTCCATCCGTTTGAGGATGACAAGTAGTAGAAAACAACAATTTTGTGCCAAGTTTAGCCCAGAAAGTCTTCCAAAAGTAACTCAATAATTTAACATCGCGACCAGAAACAATAGTCCTAGGCATGCCATGCAACCTAGCGACTTCTCTAAAGAACAAATCCGCAATGTTTGAAGCATCATCGGTTTTATGACAAGCTATAAAATGTGTCATCTTAGAGAATCTATCCACAACAACAAAAATAGAATCCCTCCCCTTCTTAGTCCTAGGCAACCCAAAATAAAGTCCATAGAAATGTCAATCCAAGTTCTTTTTAAGAATAGCACGCAAAAGTGTTCCCAAAGTTCTATTGACAACTTCAGTTTGTCCATCCGTTTGAGGATGACAAGTAGTAGAAAACAACAATTTTGTGCCAAGTTTAGCCCATAAAGTCTTCCAAAAGTAACTCAAGAATTTAACATCGCGATCAGAAGCAATAGTCCTAGTCATGCCATGCAACCTAACGACTTCTCTAAAGAACAAATCCGCAATGTTTGAAGCATCATCGGTTTTATGACAAGCTATAAAATGTGCCATCTTAGAGAATCTATCCACAACAACAAAATAGAATCCCTCCCCTTCTTAGTCCTAGGCAACCCAAAATAAAGTCCATAGAAATGTCAATCCAAGTTCTTTTTAAGAATAGCACGCAAAAGTGTTCCCAAAGTTCTATTGCCAACTTCAGTTTGTCCATCCGTTTGAGGATGACAAGTAGTAGAAAACAACAATTTTGTGCCAAGTTTAGCACATAAAGTCTTCCAAAAGTAACTCAAGAATTTAACATCGCGATCAGAAGCAATAGTCCTAGTCAGGCCATGCAACCTAACGACTTCTCTAAAGAACAAATCCGCAATGTTTGAAGCATCATCGGTTTTATGACAAGCTATAAAATGTGCCATCTTAGAGAATCTATCCACAACAACGAAAATAGAATCCCTCCCTTTCTTAGTCCTAGGCAACCCAAAATAAAGTCCATAGAAATGTCAATCCAAGTTCTTTTTAAGAATAGCACGCAAAAATGTTCCCAAAGTTCTATTGACAACTTCAGTTTGTCCATCCGTTTGAGGATGACAAGTAGTAGAAAACAACAATTTTGTGCCAAGTTTAGCCCAGAAAGTCTTCCAAAAGTAACTCAATAATTTAACATCGCGACCAGAAACAATAGTCCTAGGCATGCCATGCAACCTAGCGACTTCTCTAAAGAACAAATCCGCAATGATTTGAAGCATCATCGGTTTTATGACAAGCTATAAAATGTGTCATCTTAGAGAATCTATCCACAACAACGAAAATAGAATCCCTACCCTTCTTAGTCCTAGGCAACCCAAAATAAAGTCCATACAAATGTCAATCCAAGTTCTTTTTAAGAATAGCACGCAAAAGTGTTCCAAAGTTCTATTGACAACTTCAGTTTGTCCATCCGTTTGAGGAGGACAAGTAGTAGAAAACAACAATTTTGTGCCAAGTTTAGCCCAGAAAGTCTTCCAAAAGTAACTCAAGAATTTAACATCGCGACCAGAAACAATAGTCCTAGGAATGCCATGCAACCTAGCGACTTCTCTAAAGAACAAATCCGCAATGTTTGAAGCATCATCGGTTTTATGACAAGCTATAAAATGTGCCATCTTAGAGAATCTATCCACAACAACAAAATAGAATCCCTCCCCTTTCTTAGTCCTAGGCAAACCAAAATAAAGTCCATAGAAATGTCAATCCAAGTTCTTTTTAAGAATAGCACGCAAAAGTGTTCCCAAAGTTCTATTGACAACTTCAGTTTGTCCATCCGTTTGAGGATGACAAGTAGTAGAAACAACAATTTTGTGCCAAGTTTAGCCCATAAAGTCTTCCAAAAGTAACTCAAGAATTTAACATCGCGATCCAGAAACAATAGTCCTAGTCATGCCATGCAACCTAACGACTTCTCTAAAGAACAAATCCGCAATGTTTGAAGCATCATCGGTTTTATGACAAGCTATAAAATGTGTCATCTTAGAGAATCTATCCACAACAACAAAAATAGAATCCCTCCCCTTCTTAGTCCTAGGCAACCCAAAATAAAGTCCATAGAAATGTCAATCCAAGTTCTTTTTAAGAATAGCACGCAAAAGTGTTCCCAAAGTTCTATTGACAACTTCAGTTTGTCCATCCGTTTGAGGATGACAAGTAGTAGAAAACAACAATTTTGTGCCAAGTTTAGCCCATAAAGTCTTCCAAAAGTAACTCAAGAATTTAACATCGCGATCAGAAGCAATAGTCCTAGTCATGCCATGCAACCTAACGACTTCTCTAAAGAACAAATCCGCAATGTTTGAAGCATCATCGGTTTTATGACAAGCTATAAAATGTGCCATCTTAGAGAATCTATCCACAACAACAAAAATAGAATCCCTCCCCTTCTTAGTACTAGGCAACCCAAAATAAAATCCTATAGAAATGTCAATCCAAGTTCTTTTAAGAAAAGCACGCAAAAGTGTTCCCAAAGTTCTATTGCCAACTTCAGTTTGTCCATCCGTTTGATGGATGACAAGTAGTAGAAAACAACAATTTTGTGCCAAGTTTAGCACATAAAGTCTTCCAAAAGTAACTCAAGAATTTACATCGCGATCAGAAGCAATAGTCCTAGTCATGCATGCACCTAACGACTTCTCTAAAGAACAATCCGCAATTGTTTTGAAGCATCATCGGTTTATGACAAGCTATAAAATGTGCCTCTTAGAGAATCTATCCACAACAACGAAAATAGAATCCCTCCCTTTCTTAGTCCTAGGCAACCCAAAATAAAGTCCTGCCTAGGACTAAGAAGGGTAGGGATCTATTTTCGTGGTGGGGATAGATTCTCTACGATGACACTTTTTATAGCTTGTCATAAAACCGATGATAGCTGTCAACACATGCGGATTTGTTTCTTAGAGAAGTCGCTAGGGTTCATGGCATGCCTAGGACTATGTTTCTGGTCGCGATGTTAAATTATTGATTACTTTTGGAAGACTTTCTGGGGCTAAACTTGGCACAAAATTTTTGTTTTCTACTACTTTTCATCCTCAAACGGATGGACAAACTGAATTTGTCAATAGAACTTTGGAACATTTTGCGTTCTATTCTTAAAAAGACTTGGATTGACATTTCTTCTAC